>NC_056731.1:603617252-603838273 GCF_019279795.1 Protopterus annectens | reverse complement strand
CCTCAAATAATGGTACTATCATATCTCCTGATCCTACTACAAAACTTTTAGGAATAACCATTGATAACAATCTCTCCTTCGATCAGCACATTAACAACACCATCAAATTAGTTAACAGAAAAATAGGATCCTTGTATCGCATCAAACCCTTCCTAACCCCAGCAACTAGAACCAAGATTGCTAAATCTCATCTTTTATCATTCTCCTATATGCTTCCCCTATATATACAAACCTTAGGAAAATTAATCTTAACAAACTTGTAACTTGCTATAACAACATAGCTCGCTTCGCCACTAGTAACCCCTTTAGGACCCACCATTGTATAAACCTAAAACAACTAGGATGGCTTGAATTTCAAAACTTCCTTATAATTCCTCAACTCACTATTGCCCACAACATATTATACCTACCAGGCAACACCCCAATACTCTCTCCACTTCTAATTCCTTACAACAATCTTAACTCACTTCGCTCCTCTAATAAACTCATGACAAGATCTATGAAGGCAAACAATACAGCAGGTGATTCTCTATTCACTAACACAATAGGTAAAAGTTGGAATCTCTTACCTAGTGACATAACTCTGACTACATCCCTGCCACTTTTCAAACAGAAAATTAAACTATACTTCCAAAATCATTGGCTTTGTTCCTGCAACACACCTGACTAACCATCCTCTCTCACTCTGTTTCTCCTCCACTCTTTTCATCTCTACCCTTTTTCAATTCTGTTTCCTTTACTTTTGAGATTTAAGTATGTACATTTTGTACAGTCGTTGATATTTAATGAACTGCATATTGTAAACTTGTTTTCTCTTTGAAATTATCTTTCATTCTTTTTGTTTTTGTAATTTCTGATTGAGCTATATCTTAGATTAGTCAATTTTTTTTATATAATGTACTTAGTATATAGTGGGCTTTTCTCCTCGGGCCTCTGCTGAAAATGGACATGTATCCAGCCAGACTAGCCCGGTCAACAAATGTAAAATAAATAAAATAAAAGTTTTACATGGGTGTCAAGTGTTTTTTTTTGGGGGGGGGGGCAGAAATAAGTTAGCTGCACCTGTAAGCTCATGTAGAGATGAGCAAAAAATGATGACATAACTTTTAACATTGCAGTTACTGTAGATGTGAAATTGTTGGATTTTGGACATATTAACCCCTGTTATACTGTAACATATGGTGCTGTTGCTATTACTTCTCCCTCAACTTTTTTCAGGACTGTCAGGAATTGGAAGAGGCCATTCTCTTGCTGCTGGTAAGCAGAAAACTGTTTTGTCAGAGATGTAGATATATTTCACTGTATTAGTTAAACTGTCATCCCAGACCTGCTGGCTGGATTGATGTACTCTCTGTATAATTGTCAACTATACAGATATTTTCTGAATGTCACAGTTTAGACGCATACCTCTGCCTTGTATGTATGGCCAAAGTGATTGACTTGAAACTATTGTCAGGATATTGATGATTGCCATAATTGTCAACTGTGCAGATTTTTGCAGAATGTCCACAGTGTTCATAATATATTTTTTGCTCATAAGATTCTTGTTTACATAATAATTATTTCCAAATAATTACAGATTGGGGTTAGAAAATAACGTGCACATGTCCTACTCTGTGAGCTTGGAAGGTATACAAGTCTGTAATAGTGACGGCAGTGTATGCAGCTTAACATACATTGCATCATAGCAGTGCAGAGCATAGTAGTGCAGGTATTAATGTATTACTTTTTCCTTTTTATCACAGGTGACCAAGGAGACTGGTTGTTGTCCCCTACACCACCTGATGTCAGTGTCTCTTCAGACTCTGATGATGATGGTGGCCAAATTGAGGCACAGGTGGGGGTTGCAGAGGCTGAATCATACACAGAGGTTGACATCCCTCATCCACTCTCATTATCACCATGCACACTCAGCATGCCTACTCATATCCAGTCCCCTGAGTCCACAGATATTTGACAGTCAGAGGGTGGGGACATTGAACAGGAAAGTATGGCTACTGTGGCTTATGTGACTGTTGACATTGGCCATAGCCAAACTGTTGGTGAAGTTCCACACAGGCAAATTGATGGGGGTGCTCACAGGAGGCCTGCTGTCCCTCCACCACCTGTTGCAGGTGTCTCATCACGTGTCACTCGGCATATATTTAGGGCCATCATGGAGGCACAGGCATGTTCCAAAAGGAATACCCAATGAATACTCTGGGTTATGGATGCACTACAGTCTGGCACTCATGACTGCCTCCACTGTCTTGCCGATACCCTGGATCAGTTGACTGACACAGTGGGAAGAGGTAGGTCTCAGACAGATTGCACCCTATCTGTCCTGGAATGCACATTGTCTATGACGGAACAGTGTCAATGTGGCCATACACAATCATGCTCCTATAGTGGCAATGCATCAAATGCTCCAGAGGGAAGCGTGCTGTCCACATCAAGATGTAGCAGACCATAGACTCATGGTCCTGGGCATTCCAGTGGAGGGCATATGCTCAGCAGACATCAGTCACCATCAGCATCTGACCTTGGGTGTGGAGGTGACAGTGCAACTCCTGGCAGAGGCAGTTCTCAGGTTGGGGGGCAGAGACAATGAACTGTCATCTCTACCATGCATGGCTCACAGCTGTCCAACATACAGACGCGTAGGGTTAGCACTGAGCTTGGCTATGTTCATGCAGACACACACCCGCACACACACACACACACACACACACACACACACACACACACACACACACACACACACACACACACACATTGAAAGCATCTACAGACACACACACACACACACACACACACACACACAGGTTTCCATGTTCCATCTTTCTTGCTTCCCTTCCTGACTCACATGCATGCTTACCAACCTATTGGGTCAGCCTACGCCTCCTGCACCCCCACACAACACTCTGTGGAAGTGACGATAACTATGCCACATCCCTATCATCTTTCTCATGGATGGAGGGAAACAAAGCTGTGTGTCTGATGCACAGGGTGACTATCTACATTAGTATAAATCCCTTTCATCCACTGGTGCTGTTGACATGGGACTTGTACTGGTCATGTACAGATACTGTACTTTGCCACTTATACTGTGGATAGCATAATAATTTGTGTATGTTACAATGGATACTGTTCTAAGGGCTGTGGAGTCACACAATGAAATGTATTTCATGGAAATGTTTACGTTTCACATTCAGGAATGTGTAATACACACCTACAGGTACATACCTACAATCAACCCATCAACATCAGAGCACAGGATTGAATGTCAGCACAAAAGACAAATGTCATCAGAATGGCAATACATTAATGGGTTCATAGGTTCACAGGTGTTTACTATGCTAATGAGCACAAGGGCTTCTTTAAGCCTAGCCATGCATCCCAATTCTCTGACAAGGTCTGATACTCTAGATAATTGTAAACAGGGGTTTGGTGGATGAAACATTTACAAGCCGGGGCCTAGGAGATAAAACATTTACAGTCTGCCTGTGTCCATTAGAGACATAGGTCCCAAACCAGAGATGGATTTGTACCCCACCCAATTGTCTAACTTGCACTTGATGTTGGTAAGGGAGGAACTCTGCTTCACATGGATGGGGAGCCTGTTCCATAGAGGGAGTAGTCTCCTGGATACATACCTGCCTCTCCAGCATGTCCTATTTATACCAAAGCAAGTTGTAGGTCTATAGAATGGGTACCTCTGGTGTTTGTTTCATGGATATGTAGGAGGTCCACAGTGGGGTTTGACAATGGCCTGTATGCCAGGCATATATCTACCCTCAAAAGCCCATAGAAGGCACAATACATGGGTATAGCCTTGATGCAGTCTGCATAGGACATTTTACTTACACCCTGTATTTGTTTAGTGAGGAGCCTCTGTGGACATTCCAGTTACTGGATATGCCTGATTAGGAACATACCAAAGGGGGCATTGCACTCAATGATAGGTGTGATGAATGCCAAATATAGTGGAACAATAATTTCCTTGGACTTAGATGCCATACTGTTTATAAGTTGTGCTATATAAAATGATTTCCTCAATACGTGACAGTCAAAGGCTAGATTACTATCTATGTGTGTCCCTAAGTCCCTGACTACTGGGTCAACTGTTAGAGGTGTGCTGATAATATGATAGTTGCCAGGGGTGTATGACTTCTCATAGGATGGTATTATGAGTTTCTTGGCATTAAGTGTTAGTACATGGTTACGACACCAGTTGTATGTCTGTGTCAGCCTCTCCTGGAGAACATTAGTGTCAGTGTGGGATTCAGTGACCACTCCAAATTTGCATTCATCTGCATATTTAGTCAGCCAGAGACCATTAACATTGGCCTTGACTTCAGAGAAGTAAATGCCAAGAAGGAGCAGTCCAAGGACTGATTCCTGAGGGAGTTCACTTGTGATTTACCTCTTTGTAGAGGTGGACTCCCCCAATTCTAACTTCTTGTGTACTGTCTGTGAGCCAGTTGTCTATCCACTGGCAGAGATACAAGTTTGTACCTAACCTCTTGAGTTTGTCAACAATGTCTGATTGAGGTATAGTGTCAAATGCCTTGTCTGGTCAAGGTAGGCAGCGTGAACCATTTTTCCCTCACCCATTACTTTGGTTACCTTCTCAAAGAGGTCCACCAGTTTGGGTAGGCATGATCTGCCCTTAACGAAAGCAAACTGGGTTTGGCCCAGTATCTAGAGGTGTACTACATTTCTGTTGAGCATTTCCATTATAATTCTTTCCATGGCTTTACATATAAGACTAGTGAGACTTCTGGGTTTGTAGTCTCCAGGGTCTGTAGATGTCCCACCTTTGTGCAGAGGGATGACTGTTGCTGTTCTCCATTCATGAGGCATGAAGCCTGTTTGGAGGCTACAGTTAAATATTAATTATAGGGGCCCTGTTAGGTCATGTTTCATGCTATTTAGAAAGCATCCTGGGATATTGTCTGGGATCACTGATGCAGTGTACTTGGTCTTAGTGAGAGCATTAAGGACCTGTTCCCTAGTGATAGTAGGGGTACTATATTTGATGGTATTTCTGGAGGGAAGATTGAGGGGGAGAGAGGAGTAAAGATGGGGGTGCATTTATCAGCCAGGAAGTTTGCCATATCTTCTGGCTCATTATAGGTGGTTCCATTTACAATGAGCTGTGCACACAATTGTATATTGCCTTTGAGGTTGCAGACATTGCTAAAGTATGCTTTGTGGTTGTCCTTGGCTGGGAGCCGAAATTACCTGAAATATGGCTTTGGTAGACTTTATTTGTCCTTTGATTTTGTTGTTTAGTTTGATGAGAGTGTTTTATGCTGCTGTCTGCTGCACCTCCTAAGTTTTGTCATGAGTTTCTTCCTTCTGTTATACAGCGTATTGATTCTGTGATTCCTCCAGGGTGGCTTGATTTTGAGTTAGTTCTGTACTTCTACCTGGTTTGTACGTCTGCCTCTATGCAGCTATAAATATGCTCATACAGGGTTTCTGTGAACACTTCTGCATAGGCCGCAGTGTTCTTAGGGTTTATGGTTGCTTGAAATTTTGCCAGGTTATCACATAATAGCTGGAGGTTAGCAGGTTAGCCTTAAAGTAGTTCCTGAGTATTCCATGTTTAGCTGGGGCTCCATGTTTTAGTTATACTTCAAAGGAGACCACTTTGTGTTTGGACCTTACCAGGGAAGATATTACGGTAGAGGGTGTGGATCACTCTTCCATATTGGTGAGGACCAGATCCAGTATGGTTCCACCCCTGGTTGGTGTACTGACTATCTGGTCCAGGGAGTTTGTGTTTACAAAATCCATTAATCTCTGTGACTGTATATTTGGTGTCATATAGGATTCCCAGTTTATAGTGGTATAATTAAAGGCACCCATGAATATGGTATTGAGTTGGATGGTAAAGTCACCCATAAATATGGTATTGCGTTGAATAGTTAGTGTTTCTAATAAGTTTAAATACATGGTATGGGTTTCCTGGATGTTACAAGGGAACCTATAGCTTGCATGGAAGTAGTATTGGATTTTGTCTATGTTGATTTGAACATGCAGCAGCTCAAGTACATTGTCCTGTTTGACTAGCCTTGAAGTATATTTAGTTTTGATGTACATAGAGACACATTCACCGTTAGTCCTTGCCTGTGAAGTAGCTGGTCTAAATGTGTGGAAGGCACAATAACCTTGCCTTGTTGGTATGCTTTTTGCAGCTTTAAACCATGTGTCACTGACTACACAGATATCAGAAAAATATACCAGGAAAATAAAATCCCTGCTTCCCTGCTCCAATACAAACAACTCCGCAACCTAGCAAAAAAACTAATCTCCCAGGACAAAAAAAACTACTACTTTAAACTACAGTCCAACCATAATAAGAACCCCAAACAGTTCTGGAATTCAGTTAATTCCCTTCTCCATCCTGGATCCAGGAATAACCCTTGCCCAGACCCTAGTAAAACTGACTCAGAACTAAGCTCTCTCTTCAACAAATTCTTTACAGAATCTATAGCCAATCTTACTAAATCCTTCCCTAACAATAATACATCCAACTCTCTTTCCTCTGCTCCCAACAACCCCTCTAACTGTCATCCCAGCTTCCAGCTGAAACCTGTATCAACTATATTCATAAAAAGACTCTTATCTAAACTAAAGCCATGCTCTAATGCCCCTGACAACATCCCCTCCTCTTTCCTTAAATGTGCTGCCGAAGGTATTGCTCTCCCTATCAGCATATTAATCAACAGATCTCTAAAAGAGTCATATGTCCCTATGCTTTGGAGATCTGCTTACATTCTCCCACTTCATAAAGGAGGCAAAAACACAAATATCTCCAACTTCCGCCCTATTGCCCTACTCTCACCTTTATCTAAAATACTAGAAAAATGCGTCCACCACCAACTCATGCCTTTCTTAACCCATAACCACCTCCTAACACCCACCCAACATGGATTCCGCCCTGGACACAGCACCATTACTGCCTTACTATCCTTCTTAGAAACAGTCAATCAAGCCAGGGATTCTGGGTTACTAGTTTCCACTGTACTGCTAGATCTGTCTAAAGCCTTCGACACCATCTCTCACAAACACCTTCTCTTTCATCTATCAAACCTTCATCTCTCCCCTGACACTCTATCCTGGTTCTCTAGCTACTTATCAGACAGATCGCAAGCTGTCAAATGGAACAACTCTACCTCCTCATTCTTACCTACACCCACTGGAGTTCCCCAGGGGTCCATCCTTGGACCTATGCTTTTCAACATCTTCATAAATAACCTTCACTCTGCCATCCCAGACACAACAGTCATCCAATACGCTGATGATTCTACCTTAGTCTGCACCGCCTACAATATTCCCGAACTACTGACAAAAACCCAAATAGCTTTTTCCACTACAGAGAACTGGATGCACCAAAATCATCTCTCTCTCAACTCTAATAAATCCAAAATTTTTCTCTTCACTCCCTCAAGGGCTTGCACATTTGATAAAACAGCATTTAAAATCATAAGCCAAACCATGTCACCCATAGAGGTGGTCCCATCTGCAAAACTCCTTGGCATCACTATAGACGAGCAACTCAAATTTGATAGCCACATTCAACAAAACATAAAGAAAACCCACCAAAAGCTAGGCATGCTCTACAAAAACAACTGCTTTCTCTCCAACTCCGCTAGGCATTCCTTAGCTTTTACCTATCTTCTGCCATCTCTACTATATGGAGCCCCTCTCCTTACTAACCTGTCTTCTTCCATCTCCACCAAACTCGAAATCTGCTATAATAAAATCTCTAAATTTGCTACCAAATCTAAAACCTCTTCTCATCATTGTCTTTCCCTACAAACTCTGAACTGGCTAGAACTCCTAACTACCTAGAATACCTCCAACTAACCACTGCTCACAAATTAATATTCTACCCTGATAAATGCCCAGCCCTAGAAAACATCCTTCCACCATACACCCCAAACAGATCTCTAAGATCTGAACACCAAAATTTAATCGCCATCCACAAACCCAATCGCCCTAGTGGCCAACTCCTTCTCTCCTACTCTCTTGGCAGGAAATGGAACTCTCTCCCTTCTACTCTTAGAAAAACATCTAACACTGAAGCCTTCAAAACCCAACTTTTCACTTACTTGTCCACTAAACATAAGTGTACCTGCTTACATCCTACTTAAATTTAAATAAATTCCGCTTGAATCCCTCTATATCCTTTCTCTCTACTCTATCCTAATTCTCTTTTTTTTCCTCTCTCCTCTTTTCTTCTCTCGATCACAGCTTGATCAAACCTTAACCCACTCTCAGTCTATGTACTTTCTCTCTCTCTCTTCTCCTCATATGTAAATATTGTAAATAGCATGTAACCTTAGACCTTCTTCTCATACAGTTTTAACCTGCTACTTGAAGGAAACTACTAAATCTATAATCTACCTTCCTGAATGATGATTTTTGAAGTATACTGTGTGTTTTTTGCTTTTTTTTTTACTAATCTGTATCAATGTAATTTCAAATGTATATATTTTATTACTACCTTTTACACCATGTAACTAAGATTGTATTTGCTTTGCTTTTGGAGCTTTTCTCCCCGGGTCTCCACTGAAAATGGGTACGTTCTGGCCCAGTGGACTTCCCCGGTAATCAAACTGGAAATAAATAAATAAATAAATAAATAAATAATCATCATTCTCTAGGGAGAAGACAACTTCTAAGGAGTAGTGTTTTTTTGTTTAGACTCCTAGCATTTAGCAGTACTACCTTCAGATTTTCTTGATTCTGACTTGCTATGTTGGAAGTAGTTTCAATTGGCATTGCCTAAAAAAGCACTATGGGGAAGATAGTTTTAGCTAATATTCCAAAGCCTAGGGGGAGAGGTGCATACCATCCATGCCAAAGCAGCCTTCCCTGTTGACCATTTCTTCCATGCTAAAAAATATTACACCCCCTTAGAATGACACCAGAAGCCAAGCTAGTTATGCACACCAATAATATTTGTTTGTATTGTGGCATCATCCTTGGAGAAGGTGAAATGCTACTCATTGCTAGGCTCACACCAGCATTGGATACATATTCCTAGAGCTCCAAGATGTCTCTCTAAATATAGTCTAGGGTGGAATGTCTCAGGTCATGTACTCCCAATGACTGAGTCATATCATAGGAAGGTACTGGGCTAATGGCCCTAGGGCCCTTAAAAGCCTAGCCAATGTCTACCCTTATTTCCATGATCAGCACCAATTGTCTCTGTCCAAGAGGGACACAGGTGTAACCCCCAGGGTGAATTTTCAGTTACCCATCCAATCATCCACATTGCATTTGAAGAGGACTAATGAGGTGCTCTCTTTGACATGAGGTGGGAGTCCATGCCAAAGGTGTGGTAACCTCTAGTAGACAAATCTGTCCCTCCAGCATGTTTTTTTAATGTTACATACCAGATTAACGTCTTTAGAGTGAGTAACCCATGTACCATTTTATTTGTGGTTATGTAGCATTTCCAAAAAAGCAGGGTCAATGACTGCCTTATATGCAAGGCATAGACCACCTCTGCGTAGTCTGTATGAAACAGAATAAAGTAATAAAGTGACAGTGATTTCAGATGATCCACATAGGACAGATGCTAAAGATCTTGAATTATCTGTTTGAGGAAGCTTTGTGGTCTCTCCATTTTCTGCAGGTGCTTGGAAAGATACATACCAAAAGAGGTGTTGTACTCAATTATTAGCCTGATGAGGGGAGACTCCAGAGAGGCTATAACCTTTTTTTCTGGATGCAATGTCCTTACTTATGAGATGAGCAATATAGAATGCCCTTCTTACCACTGTGGAGACATGTTGATCAAAGGTAAAGTTGCTGTGAATTGATGTGGTAGTTAGCAGGAACATCGCACTTACTGAAAGGGATGCTAATATATTTTTGTGCATTGGGTTTAAGGCCATGACTGTGGCACCAATCTTTTGTGTAAGACCCTCTTGTAGGATGTTGACATTGTTTGGAGATTCTATGACCACTCTCAGTTCGCTATCATCAGGAAACTTTGTCAGCCATAGACCTTTAGTTTTAGCTTGTACTTTGGACAAATAGTTTCCAAGCAGTAGAGGCCCAAGACTGATCCTTGTCGAGCACTACTGGTTAGAGGTCTGCTGTTGGAGGTGGCTTCCCCTATTTTGACTATATGGGTTCTATCAGTGAGTCATTTAGTGACCCATTTAAAGATATAAGGGTTGATACCTAGCTGTGTGAGTTTGTCAATGATGCCTGAGTAGGGGATAGTGTTAAAAGCCTTGGCTAAGTCTAGGTAGGCTGTATGCACAGATTTCCCCACATCCAGGGCCTTGGTGACTGTCTCAAAGAAGTCCACCAGGTGTAATAGGCATGATCTGCCTTTGACAAATCCAAACTGAGTAGGGTCAAATGTTTGGAGATTACCTACACCTTTGCTGAGAAGTTCCATGATGATTCACTCCATGGCCTTGCAGATAAGGCTATTCAAGCTAATAGTTGTAGAGTTCCCGGTGTCAGTGGAAGAACCACCTTTGTGCAAGGGGATAATGGTGGCCATTTTCTCTTCAGCAGGGACACATCTGGAGCTCAGACTATGATTGAAAACAGTGGTGTTGCTAATTCTTGTTTGAGCCCATGTAGGACACAACCTGGGATGTTATTAGGTCCCATAAATGCTGTGTTTTCTGACTTAGGGAGGGTGTTTATGACCTGTTGTTTAGAGATGCAAGATGGAGGACAGACGGTAGGAATGTTATTGGATACATGTGGTGGGGACAGTGGAGTGAAGTTTTCACAGAACCTGTTGGCTAACAGGTTAGTTATGTCCACAGGCTCAGTATATGTGGCATCATTAACTATTAGTTTAGCACAAATCTGGGCCTTTCCTTTTAGGTTATGGATGTAACTAAAGAATGCATTCTGGTTGCCCATAATTGAGGAAGCTAATTTGGGTCCATAGTTTGCTTGTACAAAATAAAGACAGCCGAATGGACTTTATATATAAGTAACAAACCTGAGAAATACCCAAAGGAACACAATACCGGCTGCTATTTGGTACTATACTTAAAGCACTTATTTGGAACCAAGCAGGGTCACATAAATAGTGTTTGGATGGGAAAATTCAAACTGTTCCTTTTGAGTCTCCATGAAAATGGGGAGAAAAAAAGAAATCCAGAATGATCTGATGTGTTCCAGACCAGACCATAGCTTCTCTTCAGGTGCAGAAACTCAGTGTGACCAGATGTGCTCCAGACCAGACCACAGCTTCTCATCAGGTGCAGAAACAAAGTACAAAGTAGAGTCTGAAGCATCCTGAAGAGGTAAGTCTTCAAACCAACCTGTATATACATGTGCAGTGTGTAGAGTATTCTGCATGCACCATAGTGACTGAGCATTTATTTCATGTAAATTGGTAAGCATGGCCAGCATTTATCCCACGTACCATAGCTCCACCCATTTCTAGTTGGTCACACCCCTTCCCATTGGCCCCACCCATTCAGCTGCCTTCTGCAGCCCCCCTTTGATTTGAAGTCACCAGCCACTACTGCTTTTTATAGGGGGTGTGGACTTTTTGGGGGCAAAGATTACTAGTTTGGTTTTGTTGAGTTCAGAGCAAGATGATTATTAGACATCCAAATGTCAGTGGAGGCGATGGCATTTTGGGTGATTTGGTGTAGTTTGGAGAAGTTGTTTGCAGTGCAGATGATAGTGGAGTCATCTGTGTACTGGATGACTGAGTCTTGAGAGAGTGCAGTGTGGAGGTTATTGATAAATATGCTAAACAGAAGTGGGTCTAAAATGGAGCCTTGAGGAACACCAGCAGTGGTGTTTAGGAAAGGGGAGTAAGAGTTCTGCCATTTAGTTGATTATTGCCTGTTAGTAAGGTAATTAGTGAACCAGTTTAGAGTTTGAGGTGAGGTACCTATGTTAGAGACTTTTGTTAGAAGGACAGAGTGGGATATAGTATCAAAAGCTTTAGAAAGATCAAGAAATAGTGAAGATACGATTTTACCAGTGTCACAAGCTCGGTTGACAGTGTCTATGAAGGATATGAGGGCAGTGGTGGTACTATGTCCTGGCCTAAATCTGTGTTGGGTGGGGGAGAGGATGTGGTTGTGAGTCAGATGGTGAAGAAGTTGAGAATGAATGCTTTTTTCCAGAATCTTAGAGATGGGTGATAGTACAGCAATGGTGCAGAAGTTGGTGGTATCTATGTTGGGTCGCCCTTGTGTAGAGGAAGGATATAAGCTTTTTTCCAGATGATGGGCGTATAGGATTCTTGAACAGATCTGTTGAGACGTATGGGTAAGTGATTGAGTTGGCTGAGATTTGCAGGTATTTGGCGAGTATATTGTCAGGGGAATTTGTGCATGGTTTGAGTTTTAGAAGCAATTTTTTAATAGTTGAGGTGGGTATAGGTGACAGAGTAAAGTTGGGAATAGGGGGTGTACTGGTGTTAGCTGTGGAGATGTCTGTGGTGGACAAATTGGTCTTGGAAAAGGTAGTGGTTAGATTGGTTATAGCATCTATGAAATAGGAGTTGAAGGTTGCAGCATTTTCAATGAGTGTTTTATTTGGGTCTGGGCAAGGATTATTACTAGAGCCTAGTTTAATAAAGAGTTGAGAGAACTCCAGAATTTCTTTGGGTTTTGCTTCTGTTGATTTTGTAATGCAAGGTAGTGTTCTTTTATGTTTTGTAGTACTAGGTGCTTAACCTGGTTTTGAAGCTGTTTATATTGGGTGAGGTCAGATGGGTTTTTGTTTTTTTGCCAGATTTTCCATGATTTGTACCTGCATTTCATGAGATCCTTAGTGGATCTTGTTAGCCAACCAGCATGGATGGTCTTTATTCTCTTTTGTCTAAGGGGAGTGAGATTGTTTAGTATGCTGAGGAAGACTGCGTTGAAGAACTCAACTGCCTCATGAAGGAGAAGTAATTTTAGTGCATCCTAGTTGATGCTAAGCAACCTTTGGTTAAAGCTAGATGGACATAACTGGGATTCATCTCTGGTAACCTTGTACTGATGTTTATTAATTGTTGTGGTACATTCACGTTTTATAAAGGCCAGTAAGTGGTCACTTATACTACTGGAAAGTGTACCAGTGGACATGATCTTATTTGGGTCCGACACTAAAATCCAGTCTAGGATTGACCCATTAGTATTAATTTTATTAGGCCTAGTTATGGTGTTAACTAGCTGGTTGAACTTATGTAGATTGATATTGCAGTTAGAGTGGTGTAAGAATATGTCCAGCCAGTTGATATTTACATCTTCCAGTATGATAGTCTCATTTTTTATGTTAGTAGATGCCCAGGCAAGGATTTCCTCAAGAATTGGGATGTTACTGCCTAGGGGAATGTAAATGACTATCACACAGAGGTTTTTTGCAATTATTAATTTTAAGGAAAGAAACTAGAAGTTTGGCTGTGGAGAACTGTGGAATGGATTTTGTATATGGAACAATAGTGAAGGACATTGGGTATATTAGAGAGATGCCTTCACCTTTTTTTGGGGTCTGTCAGCCTTAAGACAGGTGAAATCTGGGGGAAGGAATTCTGTGTCCTTAATACAGAGTTTTAGCCATGTTTCAGTTGCAGCAATAATATTGGGTTTCTTGTGGGCTATCCATGCATGGAAGGCAGGTATTTTTATTTCTGATGCTTTGTAGGGTAATTGTAGTGATGTTTATTGGTTTATGAGAGTTGGGGGTTGCAGAGGAGGGGAGATGGGACCTGGGTTAGGATGTATGTCTCCGCATAGCAATAGGTTTTTTACAGGATATGGGAGAGTAGTATATTCTAGTTTCTGTTTTTCTTTGATTAGATAATTTAGAGAGAAAATATTGTTGTGGTGATGGTGGGAGATGATTTTTACTGTGGTACATAATAATATGCTTGTGTTGTAAAGGCTGGTTGAAATTTTTGAGAAGGAAAGGGTGTGTTCAGATTATATGGGAAGAGAGGATAATGGGCAGTGGGAGGAAGAGGTAGAAGAATGATGTAGAGAGGTTAGATGTAGTAGGATATTGAAAGAGAGTGATAAGGTAAGTAGAGTAGTGATAGTAGTGATGGACATTGTAGTATGGGATGTGGGTGACTAAAGGAGTAAGAATTAGTGTGCAACAGCAAAATGTGGTGGAGAAGAAGTTGCACTGATGGGGTAATGAAGTGAGTTATGATGTTGGGTATGTGTGGGTTTGGTTGGAGGTGTGGCTAATGGTGTAATGTGAGGGGGAAGTGAAGAGGTGTGGCTAGTGGTGTAATGAGAGGGGAATTGGAGGGGATAATTCGGTGGTGGGGAGGGGGAGGAGCTATGGTAAGTATAAATGTAACTGATATGGGGGTCATAGCCGGCCTTAGGCATAGGCCAACTAGGTGGCTGCCTAGGGTGGCACTCTAGTAGGGGCGCTTTTTCAGTACTTATTTGGTGTAGGTCGACCAGGATGGGGGCACCAGGTGGTGTGGTGGGGGCACAGTGGAGCCCTTTTGCCTAGGGCACCAGTTGACCTAAGGCCGCTCCTGGTGGGGGTGGATGGGAATGGAGGAAGGGCAGGGGAGCAGAGTGAGCCTGAGTGCAGCGAGGGAAAACAGAGAGGTTTGAAACCAACTGTTGAGTTGCTATCTGGAAAGAAAACTATCAGTAAGGTAGGAAATCTGCAGGGGGAGCAGATGGTCTAAGTATTTAAAGATGGCAACGCAGCTCAGGGGAGGAATAAGTAAACTTTCAAGAGGAAGATGGAGGGAATAGACAGGATTGACAGGGCTGGGAAGCTTATAATAAGGTTATGTTAGGAGACTGAGAGAAGGGGGGCTAATATCCAGCATTTGGAGAAACTGTGAGAAAACAGGTTTGACAGGATTAGAAAACTTACAATAGAATTATGTTTGAAGTACAAGAAAAGGGGGCGGCTATGAATCAGGACTTGGAGAAAGCTGTGAGAAGAGAAAAACAATCAAGCAGCTATCCCAGGTCAGTACCTAAAAGTGTCTGTTTATCTATGTGAACTGAAATGCAGATTTAGTAGAGCATCAGGGAAGTAGAATATAAAATAAATGCAAAGCTTTGGGAAACCGTATATATTTGTTACAATAAATGGGAGAATAAAATATGTAATATATAAAATAAATAAAATATAAGAATATAAAATAAATGCAAAGCTTTGGAAAAATGTATATATTTGTTACAATAAATGGGAGGAAAGGGAGGTGGTCCAGTAGTGCGAACAGCAGAAGAATCAGTAGGAGTATCACAGAGAAAAGCTTATAATAGACCTACACTGCTCACAGTCTGTTGATAAAAACAGGACTTGCAGTAACTTTTACTGGTTTGTACTGGGTTCCTCTCTCCACGTTCTTGTATGCAGGCAATTGCTTCAGGTTTTTATGTTTTGTTTTTGTTGAACCTTTGAATGTGTTTAAGGGAAGTTGTGCACACTACTAAGGGATGCCTATGGGACAGAGAGAAACAGAGTGTAGTCAGGTAGAGGTTTTTAGTATTATTTGCATAATGTACCAGGTTTATAGCTACAATGACATATAATAATCCTCTAGTATACTGTGTAGGTTACAGACTTACCTTGCAAATGCAGCAGTTTGCAGAACTGTAGTTCAGGGCTGGCTCTGTCTGATGCAAGCAGTACACAGCCAATACATGGATGTGTGAGTTGGCTGGCATCAATCTTAATATATGTATATGAGTGTGAGCAAGGTGTAAGCCCCCAAATCCCTAGGTTGTCAGTGAATGTGCTATGTGTTGTCTCTTAACCAAAGCCAGGGACATCAGCAAGAGGTTCTTCTCCAAGTCTTCCTGTGACTGTGATTATGGAGACCTAGGCACTGGTGTGGGGCTGTGTATCCCTTCCATTTGCTGATCCTGCTGTAGCTGTTTCCTAGGGTCAGATTGTGTAGCACAAAACACATGTGAATATTTGTGCATATGTGTGTGGAGTATACTGCAGGGCTTCATCAGATATATCAAGGCACCAGAACCGTGACTTCAGAACCCCAAACACATGCTCTATGATGTTCCTGATTTGTGCATGTGCCTCATTATGGAATTCTTCCATAGGTGTGTGAACATTCCTGATGGGTGTCATCATCCATGGTTCCAGGGCGTAGCCAGCATCCCCCCCAGCAAACATTTGGTACACCTGTGATGTGTGCCAGATATGGGATTCGTGACTGCCAGGTTTGCCAGCACACACATTCATGATAATCCTCTGAGCACTGCACATGACTTGGCAGTTGATGGAATCTCTTGTAGTGTCTTCATGTGTACATAAGTGCACCCTATAGCACCCAGTACTCCAAGGTAGTGTGCTACATTGTAAACTGTTGCATATTGCTGTACCTCACTTTAGGGGAAAGGGGAAAATATATGTGCTCCCTGGCATGTTGGAGCATAGCATTCAAGAACTGGTGGAGTATCCTGGATGCAGATGCCTGTGACACCCTAATCATGTCCCCAGTTGGTCTTTGAAAAGTACCTGTAGCTAGTATCCTAAGGGCTACACATACCTTATTTTCCACAGGGATGGTTTCCCCTCTGTTAGCTCTAGCTCTCAGTTGAGTGCAGCAGTGCTCACTAAGTTCTTGTAATATGTCCCTGTCCACTCTGTAGCACTCTACAATCTCCACCTCATGTAGCTCCTGGAAGGTTACCCTGGGTCTGAACACTCTTCTCCTTCTCAGCCTAGACCTATTGTCAGCAGCACCAGCAGTATTGACTTCAGCATCTAGCACATACAAATGTAGAATAGCTGCAGCAGCCCCTAGCATTATGTCAGTTAAAATGTCCAAGTCTCTACTCCAATGGTTCAGAATACTGAGGGAAAATCAGAATGTAAGGAAGTAAGCATATATTATATAGTTCTGGAGTAGGCCCACCATGTGGGATTAGCTAAATATGATGCAGTTCACCTGCTTAGAATGTAATTGACATGATTTAAAGGCACTTTAGTGTGTGCATTGTTGCGCAGCATAGCTATGCAAAACTGTATACTATTTATTGAATATATTCAGTTTCCATTTATAGCTGCCTACCTCATGACTGCGACGTGGGTGGTCACAAACACACTAAGCTACACCCAAACTGTTTGTGACAAGCTGTGTACTGTGCAAACATGCAAACTCAGCACAAAATATCCTAAAGGTGACATGACACCCCCCTGATGTCATCCACATCCAGTGGGAATATCAACACCATGTAGGAGCCTACATGAGGTGGATATGCATACTTGGTTGCTCCCTTCAGCAATTCAACAAATCAACAGCATTTACCCCTCATTTACATAACATTCATGGTGACAGCCTAGAAATTACATGATTCATGGCAGTGTAAGCTGGTTAACAGCATGCCAGCATCTGTGTACAGACCTGATGCAAGGTCTTACAGTACTAGAGTATACTGTTCCTTTACAATTTTTTTTATTTTTATATTAAGCATGTTTGCACAATATGGCGCATAGTGCAAACATGCAAAAATTTAAAATAAAAGAAATATTAACTTCACCAAAACCACCAAATTGAGGAAACTCAGACAATAAAAACAAAATCCTCATACAGCCAAAGTCAGCAAGATAAAATAATACCACTGTATTAGCGTCACGTGATCCATGCCTTATTTCTGAGTGAAATTCTTGATTTGGTTTCCTTAGACAGCCTAGGCGCAGTTTTTGTTTTAGTCCTAATGGTGCGAGCAGGAGCATGGGAGTCAAGGATGGCCAGGTATTTTTTTATTAAAGTAAGAGACAGCTTCATCTAGGGGCAGGTTTTTCAGGGGAGACCAACTGTATGATTTAAGTTCCTCTTGAAATTTGATGGGGTCATAGTTCTTATTATTTCTAACTGTTCTATAGGTGGGCTGGTGGGGGTTATTGGTTTTGTGTTTAATTATAAAGGTGAGAAAGTGATCACTGAGGTCATCAGGGAGAGACCCAGATGTATACATATGGGGGTGACTATTGATAAGAATCCAGTCTAATATACTTTTCTTGCAATTAGATTTGTTTATCCTGGTGGGGTTGGATAATATCTGTGTAAACCCATATAGGCTAATATGGGTAGTGGGAGATTCTGAGGAACAGGTGTTCCAGTCTATGTTAAAATCACCAAGTACTATGGTTTCTTGGGGATGGCTACTTGATAAACCACTGGAGGATATCTTCAAGGGTTTTGGCATTATTCCCTGGAGGAATATAAATGCAGACAATATTGATGCTTTTGTTATTATTAATCCTACATTTGGTAGAAAGAATTTCTGCATTATTGAGATGAGGAGGTTGTATGGGGTCTATAGTAACAGAGTTGATTTGAAGAGTAAAACTACTCCACCTCCCTTCCAGGTAGCATTGTCCAATCTAAGTATGTTGTACCCTGGAGGTAAAACTTCATTATCTGAAGTTGTTGGTTTTAACCACGTTTCAGTTAGACACAGAATATCAGGAAAGTGGATTGCTAAGAGGGAATGCAGGTTATGTACCTTATTATTTATACTTCTAATATTTAGATGAAAAGCCAGGAGGTAGTTGGGGGACCTATTTATTGACAGTCCTTTGAAGTGAGAAGTGGTATAGTCAAGAGTTGACAGGCCTGGGTTAGGGTGGATGTCTCCATCCATAATAAGGTCATAGTGTAAACTTACAATGAGTTTTAGGAATTTGTTTATTATTTTATGATAGTGTTTGGATTTTGAGCTGATGTACCTAGAGTTAGTAGGCTGATATGTTATAGTAGCTAAGGGGTAGGATAAAGAAAGTATTATACCGTGCCCTTCAATATTTGCTGTAAAATGGGTACTGGTTTGGTATTTAGGGTAATGAAATCCTTGATAGTACTGATTTTCATACATAGAGAAGAGATATGAAGTTAACATAAGGGAATGCAGAGAAAGAAGTACCTTGGTGAGAGGCAAGGATGAAGTCATAGTAAGAGGCAAAGCTAATAGCTTTATAGTAAAGACACCAAGATATAGAGTGCAGAATGGAATTAGAGAAGGGGAGATGGGTGTAGTTTAAAGGAGGTGTACCAAGCAGATTGGTTCAGAAAGGACCTTACCTTGTACTTCTAGGACACAAGGACCTTAGTCCTAGAAGTACAAGGTGAGTAAACTAGGGAATATAGTACAGCTTTATATAGTACACCTTTATATAGTACAGCTTTATATACTATCTTATGCATCTTGTCAGTATGGCATATGTGTCTTGATTTGTGTAAAGCCTACAGAGTGTGACCATTTACCAGAGAAAGAATTTATTTGAAAGTGCAAATTGAACTTCTTGTCTGTTTTATATAAATAAATATAAACATCTAACTGTAAAGCTGGTTCCAGTGACAAGTAAAAACTATTTGGTACCAATATAGATATGCACAAACACACACACACACACACACACACACACACACACACACACACACACACACACACACACACACACACACACACACACACACACATATGTATATACATATGGTTTCACTTCAGAATCCTGAAAAATCACAATCCTGAACTTCATAATCCTGAAGCCCAAAATCCTAAAAATTCAAAATCCTGAATCTCAAAATCATGAAAACACACAGGATACATATACTGACTATAGACAACACAAACCATCTGAAATTCCACCAAATATAAGCAGGGGGGCAAACCCCCTGCACACACCACCTGCTACTTAAATATATCAACTCCAAGATTGCACTTCACTACACTATCATGAATTATGTTGTAGTATAGCAAGTTAAAAGGGAACATTACCAAGGTTACAACAGGCAGTCATGAAATGTGATGGTATGTTTGCCATTTCTTTCTGTGGAGTGCAATCTTGGAGTTCATATATTTAATTAGCAGGGGGTGTGGGGTGCATAGGGGCTTGCCCCCCTGTCTATATTTGGTGGAAAATGCTATCCCTTTGTCTTATATGTGTTTCTGTGTGTCCTTGTACTGGAATGTCTTGTATGTGTTTCTGTGTGTCCTTGTACTGGAATATTGTCATTCTTTGTGTTCTGTATATTTTCAGTATTTTAGGCTTCAGGATTTTGAGTTTTTAGGATTTTGGACTTCAGGATTATGAAGTTCAGGATTGTGATATTTCAGGATTCTGAAGTGTAACCATATATATACACACACACACACACACACACACACACACACATACAAATTTAACTTTTTTTTTGTGGTAGGGTGCTCTTCAGCCTTCGTCTTTGGTGTGGGTAATTATATGGATGTGTATGTAAGTCAATGAATGATGTATACGTGTTATATGGTAAGGACTGCCTGTATGTTTGATATGTGTATCTGTTGAACATTACAGATGGGATATGGAAATCTGATTGCTTGACAAACATGGATGTTTAGTACTTGGCATTCAGAACATGTACAATGTATCTGAATAACTCTGTCATACAACCTCCAGGGGATCTTTCCAAAGTAAAACAGTGATGCTTTTTTTCAAGGGAAACGACTTCATACCTTCATATTTTACACAGTTTATAAGGCAGGGGCTTCTCTAGCTGAGAAAATATCAAGAAGTCCATAGTGGTTTTCAGTGATTATATGTCACATTCTTGGCACTCTCGGAAAGTGCTATTAATTATTCTACATGACTCCTTCCAGTTTGGTTAATGGGATTCATTTTTATTTGAACATTTACTGAATACTTTAATACAAATATAGGACAAGAACATAACCTACCTCTTCTAACTCAAATGAATCAGGTGGCTGGTGCTTATATCCAGGCTTTAGTATGGAATGACCAAACAGCTGATTTTGTTCTCTTAGTGTTTGGTCTTTTGAAGAACTTTCTTTAGATGGTGGCTTTCTGTAACGTTTGTTTGTGGACTGGATAACAGCTGATGACTTTCCTAAATGTTGAAGTGGAATTGATGCATTTTCCTTTTCGGAAAGGTGCTCTTCTATTACTGCTGCCAAAGCTGTGTTGTCAGAATGGCTTGGTCTGGTTTTCTGAAATACAGTACATTTTTCATCGTGTACTCCAGAAGATTTTTCTTCCTTTTCTTTCTTCAAAATTGTTGTCTTGGAATCCTGTGTTACTACTATTCGAGATGCTTCTCTTAGCAGATGGCGGTACTTTTGCTTCTTTGGCTGCTTCCCTTCTGTCTCAGATGTTGTGGTTTTATCTTCAATGGAATTTTCCTGTGCTGTACTCACTTCATTAAACAAGTTTGAAAATGCACTGGTGACTTCTTCAAGGACTTTCAGCTGCCTGAATCGACCTAGAATTGGGGGACAACATAGGAATGTGTACAACTAGAACTAAACAGCACTACAATTTTGTAAATAAGAAATGAAACTAAAGTTCTACCTCTTCATTATTATGAAAACATTTACGGAATTAGTCGCTAGGAACAGAAATGAATCTCTTGTGATTATCCAGAGTTATTGTGAAAGTAAAACAAGATGCCACTGCAGCAAACAAGCATAAAATGTAAACATTGTGATTTGATTTTTTGATATTGTGCTGCTTTTTTTTCAACTCGTAGATAGAAAAATCACTTGTCGGCTTAGTTTAGAAATAGTAGAGTTGCTACAGAAATGTGAGTATACAAAACACACGTGCAACAAAATGTCTATCATATACAAAATCTCTGCACTAATGAATAGTTTTTAGTATAATAATTCTTGGCATAATTTCTTCTGAAATGCTTGTGGCTCGATAGTGCTTAATCCAAATAACAAATAAAATAAATACATAAAATGGATAAATAAATGGGGTCAGAAACCTAATGTGGCAGGTACTAATTGCTATAGAACTAACTAAACACAGAAAAATGCAGTGTAGCTTAAAAGATCCATTGTGAAAAGTATAAAACCACATAAGACTGTCTAAACAGACAGAAACATAAAATGTTACTAAAAAGAGCTATTGTGGAGACTATGAAACCATATTCAAGGAAATGAGGATCACCACACAGAAAATACAATATATAAGGAGATACAGTTAGTACAATGTTGAATAGGAACAATGGGATAATTATAAACACATACTCTAAAGCAGTCAGATGATGTGCCAAGGGTATGAGAATACAGTTAGTACAATGTCAAATAGGGAGAAAGGGATAAGCATAAACACATACCCTATTAAATCCCACCCGCCCCCACTAGTGCTAAATTTAATCCCAATAAACCACTCCCCCTCCTACAACCTATCATAGATAACTCACACCTCCATATACCACCCCATACACCAGCCCTTCCTGCCAACAACGCTGTTAATTCTCCACCCAAATTCCTTACCAAGTACCACTACTATCAAGATGAGACCAATTATGTTCCTCTCAGTTATAGTGCCTGGGCTATATCTCCTCACCATCTATGAAAACCAGCCCTATCTTGGCTTTCACCATCCCATAACTCATACCATCTCTGCTCCCACCTTGAGTGAATCAGACCAATCCCTAGTTCACTACAAACCTATCCTCTCCACTTTTAACAACCACCAACTAACCAGACCATGGATTATCACCCCCAAAACTAGATATTATCATAAAATAATAAATAAAGTGCTGAAACTAATAATCACTGTACAATTTACTCTGATGAGGGATGGAGACATCCACCCTAACCCTGGACCCACCCTTCCCACAAGCTCCCAGTCCACTACCACCTTCAACACATGGCCAAATGCAAGGTCTCCTAACTCTCTCCTGACCTGTCACCTAAACATCAGGAGTATTAACAACAAGGTTCATAATCTTCATGCACTTCTAGCCATCTACTCACCTGATGTGCTATGTCTTACAGAAACCTGGCTAAAACCAGGAACTAAAAATGCTGAGGTTATCCCACCACGGTACAAGATACTTAGACTAGACCAAAACACCAGGAAAGGTGGAGGAGTAGCAGTTCTGTTTAAAAACACAATACATGTCACACTAGCCCCACAACAACCCCCCTTGTTCAATAATACAGAAGCCTTAGTTAGCAAACTACAGCTTCACAAAAGTAAATCTAAACTCATTGCCTGCAACAAAGCAAATACCCTAGAAGATTTCCTCCAATGGTTTTCCAACACATACCCCCATGAAACTATGGTGTTAGGAGACATTAATATTGACTGGAACAATTGTTCCTCTGAATCTCCCACCACCCATATAAACCTTCATGGCTATATCCAACTTGTATCCTCACCCACCAGAATAAATAAATCCAACTACAAAGGCAGTATCCTGGACTGGATTCTTATCAACAATCACCCAGACCTGTATAACACGTGTACCCTCCCAAATTATATGTGACCACCTACTCACTTACATCATTAAGCATAAAGTAGATAACCACTACCAAGTTCTATTTAAATCTGTCAGAGCATGTAATTGGGCCATATTTAAAGAACATCCACTAGATGATGTGTAGACTATTTTAATTTTAAATTCCTTTCCATTCTAGATTCCTACGCTCCTATCCACACCCTCAGAGCCAAATCGAAGACAGCCCCCTGGCTCTCTAAAGGAACCAAAACCAAAATCATAGCAAGAAATAAAGCATGGGACACTTGGCGCATCTCCAAAGACCCACTTGACCATATAAAATTCGGCAACTAAGGAATGATACCATTGTTAGACAAAGAAAACTTCTATCAACCCATTCAGCAAAAACAACAGAACAAACCTCAAAATGTTTGGGCAGGCATAAACAAACTGCTCTACCCTGGCCAAACCTCCACCCCCACCTGCTCAACTTGTGACCTTAAAACACCAGACTAACATCACTAACAATTTTTTTACCAAAACCATCCAATCACTAGCTAGCCAACTACCCCCCAACCAGCTCCTTTCAAAACTCCTCCACAACCACTACCCCACTCCCTTTCGTCTTCCAACCTGTATCTACATCAACCATTCAATCTGTAATTAACAAACTAAAGCCCACTACCCTGGCAGCTGATCTCCTCCTACCAGAATATTTACAAAAAGGGGCAGATGCCATTGCATACACTGTTTTGATCATAATAAACTGCACCTTAACTGAAGCCACTATCCCCTCTCTCTGGAAGGTTTCCCATGTCATTCCCCTTCATAAAGGAGTGAATTCTTTAGACCTCTGAAAGTCCAATAGCCATACTATCTCCACTGGCCAAAAGTATGGAAAAGTGCATCCACAACCAATTAATGCACTATTTCACCCAAAATAAACCACTGGCCAACTCTCAGCATGCTTTTAGGCCATACCACAGCACCACATCAGCCCTCCTATCCTTTTCTAACTCTATCAACACCAATCGAAACAATAACAAACTTACCTCAGCTCTCTTCCTAGATCTCTCTAAGGCCTTTGATATGGTCAATCACCAACTGCTTCTCCGTACCCTGAAGGAACTGTCACTGAATAGTAGCTCTATTAAATGGTTCCAGTCTTACCTGCCTGACAGACAACAAGCAGTTTTATGGCAGACTACCCTATCTACACATCTACCCATTAATCTAGGAGTCCCCCAAGGCTCCATACCACTACTCTTCTCAGTCTTTATCAATGACCTACCCACCATCACTCCCAAGGCCACCTGCATCTAATACACGGATGACTCTACTTGTTTATGTACCGCCTCCTCCTCAACTGAGCTTATGACCCTAACCCAGAATGCTTTCAATGATGTAGAAAAATGGTTTGCATACTGTCAACATCTATTAAACCACAACAAAACTAAACTGCTCATATTTTTCCCCACCTGCAAATCCTCCTCACCATTCTTTACTATAAGTTCCAACAATGACACAATTATATCCCCAGATACTCATACAAAACCTCTGGGCATCACAGTTGATACCACCCTTAAATATGATATCCATGTCAATCAAACCATCAAATCTGTCAACAAAAAACTGGGCTCCCTATACAGGATCAAACCATTCCTCACTTCTTTTGCAAGAACCACTATCGCTTGGTCCCACCTACTATCTACCCTCCTCTATGCCTCCCCCCCTTCACTAACCTGAACCAAGCCACCCTGGCCAAACTTCCTAGTTGTTACAACCATATTGCTAGATTTGCTACAGGTGCTCCCTCTAGGGGCCACCACTGTACCTAACTCAACTAGGATGGCTGGAGTGGACCAGTCTTCTCCAATACAACCAACTTATAATAACCCACAAAATACTATATCAACCCGAAAAAACACCAGCACTAAATAAGATCATCAAACCATACAGCAATCTGAGGTCACTATGCTCTGCTGACAAACTTCTGGTACAAACAACTAAGAGCATAAATGTGGCTGGGGACTCATGATTCGCCAAATCAGTAAGCAAAACCTGGAATATGCTACCTGCCAAACTTACACACCAATCCTCCTTAACCCAGTTCAAAAAAAGCCTCAAACTACACTTCCAACAGGATTGGCAGTGTCCCTGCTTAAACAACGACTAATCACCACCCGCTCTTCCTGCAAACTCCCCTAAGCATTTCAATCTTATACTCTAATAAGCATATGAATTCATGAAGGGACTTAGCCCATAACTGCGTGCATTATTGTCTGAAATTGAAGCCGCATGATTTTGATGTTGTCTACTATGTTTTATCTATGTTTGTAACCCTACTGAAAACTGCATATTATACTTATCTCTAAATGTTTCTTTTGTTCCCAATGTATTTGTAATCTGCTTTCTGGAGTGTTTCTCTCTGGGCCTCCACTGAAAATGGACATATATCCATTCGGACTTTCCCGGAAAACAAATGTAAAATAAATAAAATAAATAAATAAAGCAGTCAGATGTGCCAAGGGTATGAGAATACAGTTAGCACAATGTTGAATAGGGACAGAGGGATAATCATAAACACATACCCTAAAGCAGTTAGATAATGTGCCAAGAGTATGAGAACACAGTTAGTACAATGTCGAATATGAACAAAGGGATATTCATAAACACATATTCTAAAGCAGTCAGATGATGTGCCAAGGGTATTAGAAGAGTCAGCAGGATGCTAGTGTTATCAACAGCACAACAGGAGCTGTTATATGGCTATAATGGTCAATAAGGTAATTGTATTTGGAATGTTACACCCAGTTCTTGAGGCTAAATTTCTATGGTGGTATAACATGGTGGAAACAGTTAAAAAAGGCAATAAGAAAAGTACAGTGGCAGATGTTCTAGGAAGTTTGGATTATGCTTGCATGAGTTTTTTGTCCTTATGTATCACCTATGGTATTGTCTGTATTAAATTACCAGTTCCTTTTTTTCCTTGTTTGTCTTTATTTTTCACGTTTCCTTCTCTCACATCTTCCTTGCTTTTTTTCTACATTAGATATACTGGTGGACTGTTATTATTACCTTCTACCAAACAGTATTAAAAGATCATTCCATGCTGCCTCACATCTACCTTCTGGCTAGATGCTTATCCATTACATCCATTATTTGTATTACAGCAAAGCATGAAACTTGACATTGACTACACTTGTGTTGTTCATAGGTTCATAGGTTCATAGGTTCATACTAGGCTATCTGCCCAAGGGCATTTATAAGCCTAGCCCATAGTTATGTGGCTTTCACCACCCCTTTAGTTTGAATAAAAACTATGCCTATCATTTTTCTGTGCCTCTGTCAAGCAGTGACACTGAAGTAATCCCTGGGGTATATCTGCGATCTCCCATCCATTGGTCAAGATTCCTCTTGAACAAGGCCAGCGAGGTGCTCTGCCTCACATGTACCGGGATTTTGTTCCACAGCATAGGGAGTCTCTGGGTGATGAATCTGTCCCTCCAGCACGTTCTATTTATAACCGTGTCAAGGTTTAACTCTCCGCCCTTGTGGTTCTGAGGGATCTAGATTTTTGAGGTGAAGCATATTCATCAAATCTGGGTTTGACATGGCCTTATATGTCAGGCACAGGTCACCTCTGAGCAAGCGGTATGAGACTGAATAGAGCTGGAGTTCTTTCAGTCGGGCAGCATAAGACATATTTTTGAGACCCTTTATCCTTTTGGTGAGGAACTTTTGGGGCCTTTCAAGCTGCATCAGGTGTCTGGTCAGATACATTCGAACGGGGCATTGTACTCAATCATAGGTCTAATGAGTGATGAGTACAGGGGACGATGACCTCCCTTGATCTAGATGTGAATCCCTTCATGATCAGGTGGGCGATATAGAAGGTTTTCCTAACTACTTTAGCAACATGAGTGTCAAGCGAAGGCTACTGTCAACTTAGGTCCCCAGATCCCTGATGACTTTTCTGTGCTCAGTGGATTGCCATCTATATGGTAGCTAGGGGTAACCTTGTTTTTCCCGAAGGGTATGACTATGCATTTTTGGCGTTTAACTTCAGGCCATGGCTCTGGCACCAGTTATCCATTTCTGTGAGGCCCTTCTGGAGGATATCTGTGTCAGATGTGTTTTCGACTATGGCCCAGTTTGCAGTCATCTGCAAACTTTGTCAGCCATAACCCTCCTGTGTTTGCTTGTACTTCAGAAAAGTAGATGCCGAACAAGAGTGGACCCAGGACTGAGCCCTGTGGGACACCACTTGTGACAGGCTTTGAGTCTGACATGGCTCCAGCAACTCTGACCCTGTGGGTTCTGTCGCTTAGCCAGTTTGCAACCCATCTTGTGATGTATGGGTTTACATTCAAGCTGATGAGTTTTTCGATGATACCTGAGTGGGGTATTGTGTCGAAGGCCTTTGCCAGGTCGAGGTAGGCTGTATGGACTGCCTTTCCCTCATCAATGGCCTTGGTGACTGTCTCGAAAAAGTCAACCAAGTTTAAGAGGCAGGATCTGCCTTTGACAAAGCCAAACTGGGTTGGATCCAAAGTCTGCAAGTTCCTATGTCTTTATTTATGAGTTCCATTATGATCCTCTCCATGGCTTTGCAGATAAGGCTTGTCAAGCTAATGGGGCGGTAATTTCCAGGGTCTGTGGAGGCACCGCCCTTATGAAGTGGGACCACAGTCGCCGTGCGCCACTCCTTGGGTACGTATCCTGAGGTGAGGCTAAGATTAAACAGCTGTCCTAACTGTGGGTTTAATTCCTCATTGAGTTCATGAAGCACACAGCCGGGGACACCATCCAGTCCCATGGATGCTGTGTTTTTTGCCTTAGTGAGGGCAGTTCTCACCTGGGCGGGGGAGATGTTTGGGGGGCAACAATCCTCTGGAATAGATATCTCCCCTTTGGGGGGGGAGGGGGGGGAGAAGTTTGCACTGAACCTGTCAGCCAGTATGTTAGCAATGTGTGTAGGTTCAGTAATTTTCACATCATTTTGAACTAATTCTGAGCATATCTGGGAGTTTCCTCCTAGGTTTCTAACATAGCTAAAGAAGGCCTTATGATTGTCTTTAGAGTCCTTGGCGATTTTTCTCTCAAAATTTGCCTTGGATGATTTTATGAGAGCTCTTAGTTTTTTACTTATAATGATCAAAGGCGTCTTACCTTTCAAGGATTTTGCTCTATCTTGTAGTAGCTTCCTTCTTTTGTTGTAGAGCTTGTTTATGGCTGGGGTCCACCAGACTGGACGCTTGCCTTTGGTACAGAGAGTCTTAGTTTTGTTTGGGATTGCCTGATCCATGCAGTCCTGTAGGTGCTGGTAGAAGGCATTTGTAAGTGATTCAGCGGTTTGAGTAATGTTTACCACTGGCTCAGGGGCCTTAAAGGAGACCACACTAGTTTTTAGAAGTGTGAAATCGGCTTTTGAGAAGTTTTTCACTGTGGTCTTTTTTGTTTCAGGTGGGGGCGGGATGAGGACCTCCAGCGAGATTAGTTTATGATCTGATCTCACCAGTGAGGGGTATACTTGCGGTGTTGAACATTTTGATCCCATGTTCGTGATGATGAGATCAAGTATGTTTTCACCTCTTGTGGGGATGGTGACTAGTTGTTCCATGGCATTTGAGTTTATGAACTCCAGGAATCTTTGGGTTAGAGTGTTCGGGCTTGAGTAGTGTTCCCAGTCTATATTAGGGTAGTTGAAGTCACCTAGTATGATGGTGTTTGGAGATACATTTATCCCCTCCAATGTTTTCAGGAAGGCCATGTGAGGTTCCTGAGTTTGAGAGGGTGGCCTGTAACATGCTACAAATTGCAGAGCAGTCTTGCCTATGGTTAATTGCACCTGGATGGTCTCCGATGCATCGTGCGTTGCCACCAACCTTGAGGTGTGGGTGTCCTTTATGAATATGGACACCCCCTCCTTTCTTGGTGTTGTCCGGATTTTGGGGCGGAACGCATGATATGAGGTGAAACCTGTTAGTGCTGGGGTGCTCTCAGGAGCCTTGAACCAGGTTTCTGTCACAGCACAGACATCGATGTTCTCCATATTGAGAAGGGCCTCGAGTGCGTGCATCTTGAGATTGAGACTTCTGGCATTGAGCAGCATTACCCTTAGTTTTTTCCTTTTGGTGTTCTAGGGTGGTAGGTTTAGAATTTGAGCCTTGCCTAAAAAGGCACTATGGGGTGGCAAGAGCCTTTGCCATTATCCGGAAGCCCAGGGGTGACAGGAGCAAGCCGTCCCTTGAAGCAGCGTGGCTTGTCCAGCATGTCATCCCAGGCAGACAGACATTGGATCCCCTTTGAATGACACCAGAATTTAAGCCAATTATTAAAGCTGATCATCTTATCACTGTATTGTGGCATCATTCTAGGTGAAGGTAGGATACTGCTCAAGGTCAGGGTCATACCTGCCTGGGCTACATAATCAGAGAGCTCCTCGACGTCCCTTTTCATGTAGTCCAAGGAGGTACGTCTCAGGTCGTTGACACCAGCGTGGACAATGACTGAGTCGTACTTGTACCTGCTGTTGAGAGACCTGTATTGCTCTTTCCTCATTTGTCCTATATGGGGTTCCCACTTAGAACCTAATATATACTCATACTAATTTCTCTTTTTTCTAAAATGATCCCACCATGGCAATGATTCATTGCAGATATTTGTTTGCGTCTTTCAGCTTTTCCCAGTTAGGGGGTCGCCACAGCGGAACTCCAGTCCGCTAATGATTATCAGTTGATTTTTACGTACAAGCTTGCCAGGCCTGACGCACGGCCTTCAACAAAGGTACGCCCATTCACGCATGTCTCCATGCAGAAGATGCTCTAGCTGAGAATCAAACTGGACAGCGTTTTACTGTCAGGCGACAACGCTACTGCAGCACCACCACCGCTTGATTCATTGCAGATATAGTTTCAGTAAATGCATATATTTGTTTTCTGTACTGTATTTTCCTCTATACTGCCACCTATTCTTTATGCTGGAATCTACCTGTAAGTAATATTCAGTATGTGAATATACACTTAGTCACAAAATTAAGTATTGTTTTCATTGTTTTGTTGGTCTACAGAAATAAGTTATTTTTATGTGGTTCAAAATGTGTTACAATATGGTATTCAAGAATTTAAACAGTAGTTTTACTTCACACATGACAACAGTAGTAGAGGAGGTAAACAATGAAGCAACATGGTATTAAAATGTGAACCCACAAAAGGTTTCATTACAAACACACTGCAGGCTTCACATACCAGATAGTAGTTAGTTCACTACCAGAAATTGACAGAAACACTGATGTGACTAAAGGTCTTTCAGAAAGTTTTTTTTGACATTTTGACTAAATTGAGATGCAAAGTAACTTCCACACATTGATACATGTATGTATGTAATCAAAAATCAATTTTAATATCTATTTTAACCAGCTGAATTTTATGGAAAGCTCCAATTGGTCCTGGCAAACAAATTACTTAAGAGGCAGGAACCAACCTTGGACATATTGCCATTTCATTTGCAGGGCACGCACACACACACACGCACACACACACACACACACACACACACACACACACACACACACACACACACACACACAAACACACTCTGCACAATCTCATTAGTTTTGGAAAACGTCTGCTCTTCATAATATTTACTGATCAGGTAGGCTACAAGGCATAGTTCTTTCAATGATTGGTGTTCATGCTTTATGATTTCACTGACCAGCAGTTGATCCTAAATTGATTACATGTATAGATCTGCAATCGTGGGACTCCACACATATCTACTGACCTCACAAGATCCAAATGTGGTGAAAGTTTTGAAACATGAGGAGAATAAATCTAAGATGACATCTTTGCTTAAATTAGCAGAAGCATATCGACGTCAAGCAGGAATGGAAATCAAATCAGAAGTGGATAAAAACCAGGCAGCAACTGAATGTGCTAAAAAACAAAAGAAAGAATATAAGGTGAATGACCAGATGAGAAGGCAAGAAATGTGGAAAAAACATATATATAGTTGCAAGTATACAAAACTTCTAAAAGAGCCTCATGTTGATCAAGAATGAACACAGGACTGATTAAGGAGAGTTGAATTTACATCAAGAAATGAAAGGTTAATATTGGCAACCCAAGATAGTGGGCTACATACTCGCTGGTTTACTAAGTCCATTGAACATGTGGGAGAAACAGACATATGTAGGTTTTGTAGAAATTAATTGGAAACAGTCACACACCTTATTGCTGGTTGCAACTCTCTAATGGCAGAGGGACTGTATACTGAAAGGCATAATAATGTGGTAAGATTGTTACACTGGCTGAAAAACACTGGAAACATGAGCCACAGAGAATCATAGAAAATGATGAAGTTTGCATCACATGGGATCACCCAATACCAACAGTCCAAAAGATAGATGCTAGAAAACTGGATGTAGTGGTCTAAGAAAAGAAGACAAACATAGCATTGATCATTGAAATAGCCACACCTAGTGACTACAGTGTCTTGTGTACAGAGAGACACAAAGTCATAAAATACCTCAATCTGCAGGCAGAAATGAGAGCCATGTGGAAGAAAGATACCCAGACAGTTCCAGTAGTAGTAGGAGCAACTGGTCTTATAAAAAAGAATTTGCAATCATATTTAGATATGTTACCAATTCATGTAACACCATACAAATTGCAGAAGGAGTCATTACTGGGCACATTGCAGGTGCTGCGAAGAGCACTTTTGGCTAACATAAAAGAGTGAAATAATACTAATTTCATGAACTTTAATCGTACTTTGACTTAGGAATGGGGTCTATTCCTGTCATGGTATTAGAAACCCAAAAGACTTGGAGAAATTAAAAATGTCAGATACTGTCTATGTGGAATTTTTATGCTTTCTCTCTAATTGTATTGGTTCCTTTCAACTTGTACAGCTTCCTACTACATCCCAAAGACAGACTGAACTGGTTATCTAACTACTCAAAACTGGCCATTCTAAATGTCCCCTCATGTAGTATTTGCTCTTATGGTTTGGGTCACAGCTGAAAAAATCTGTAAAGATCATTCAACTTACTCCTTAACAAACAATTTAAAAAATAATACTTTCCTTTCGACTTCATTGCTGATATAAAATTCTTCCAACACAGAAATCATTTTGACCCTTTTCCTTAGCCCATTAAAGGCAACCATCCTTGTGTCATTAGACTATAACACCATTTAATAACTAAACTGCAAAATCAGATGATGAGTTTTCTTTAGACCTGGCTACTGATAAAAGATTCTTCCAACTCTGAAATGTCTTCTCCTCAGCCCATTAAAAGGCAATCACCTTTGTATCACTAGACTTCAACACCATTCATTTTTACAAGAGGAGAGAAATATGTGCACCATCATTATGAGATTACAAGGGTAACTATTAGTGTGCTAGAAATTATGTAGTGGCCATGACAGGAGGAAGATCAGTATGTTGTAGTGGATGGGAGCAAATGTGGGGCTTGGTGAGCTGGTTACAGGGGTGATGGAAGAACCGATCAAGGATTTAATAATGCTGCTGGGAGTGAGGAACTAATGGGCCAATGGCTAACTGCATTACAGATATAGTGTTGAGATTATAGCTAGTGAGGAACTAATGGGCCAATGACTAACACCATTGCAGATATACTGTTGAGATTATAGCTAGTGAGGAACTAGTGGGTCAGTGGCTAACTGCTTTACAGATATGAGGGTAGAGGTTATTGCTGGGTCAGCAGAAGATTTCAGGAGAGAAGCATATATTGCATGTTGTGGTGGTTTCGTATCCATCTGTGCAGAAATGAAAGGTAGTTAATTATTTTAGAAGAAAAGGAGGAATAAGAACCTGCAATTTTGAGCAATATGAGGAAGACTGGGGAAAAGCAAAGGATAGGACTGAATTAGTAAAGAAAAAAGGAAATTAGACAGGTGGTGAGAATGAATGTGTACTGGTAGAAAAAGGGAAGCAAGGTAAAGGAGATGAAGGGGGTTGCTGTGGAAAGAAATTGTACTAAGGAAGAAAAATTAGTGTATGAATAGAATTTTGAAGAATGTATTTAATTTTTTGGCAAAAATAGTCATTTCACTGTTGACTTTTTCTAGTTCTGTTTGCCTCTAGATTGCCTAGCAGAAGGGTGAATTTGTCAGGCACTTAGTATTTTGGTAGTTGTTTGTTGTTTAATCTGTACTTGAGAGCCACTTTTGCTGTGCTTTTACATTAAGATATTCCAAGGATCATCCATCTTGTGGCAGAAGGTATTTAACTAGTCTCTCTGAGTTGGGAAGTATGCCAAGGAGTTTTCTTAATTGGCTAGGGGGCATATGAATTAGTTTTCAAACTTTTTTCTGTTATAAATCAGGAGAGTTTGCAAGCTCCTGTGCTCACTTCCACAGAGCTCTGCAGTGCTTTTCAAGTATTTCAACTATATCTGGAACCATCCAGGCTAAGATAAGAATATTTCCTTGCTTTATTGTTCTTGTACTTGCTGACAGCTAATGTGTTTGAGCATTTTCTAAAGCATTTATTTAATTTTGTGACAAAAATCATAATTTCTCTGTTTTTTTTGGCTATTTCTAGTTTTGTTTGCCTCAGGATTGCCTTGCAGAAAGGTGAATTAGCCAGTGATTATGCTGTTTGGTAGTTATTTAATCTGTATTTGAGAGCTACTTTTAATGTACTTTTACATTAAAGGAGATCAATGGGGCACCTTTCAGAATTACTCAACATTTCTATACTTTTCCTCCCTATTTCCTGATCATGCTAGAAAGAATAAGCAGTCCAACATTTAAATACAAAATCCAACTGTTTTTATCAAGTATTATATATCACAGAATAGTGTAAGGACTTAGCTTAGAGTAAACAAATGTCATGTTGTAGAAAATCTTGTTGTTGTCTTTAAAAAGCTGGCATCAAGATGTCTGCTAACTAGCCATAGTTTTCTTCTAAGTTCCCTCCCCCAAACGTACATCACCAGAGCACTATTTACATTCTAATACAAAACAAGCAAGGAACCACCCATTCTGTGAGGGTCTATATCACCAGATCGAATGTTTATCTTATTGAACACCTAAACATCGAACTGGTAATATTGAAACTAAAAAATGTGAATGGCACAGGGAAAGACTTCCATTGGCCACAAAAAAAAAAAAAAAACAACTTTAAACCCAAACAAAGTGGGGGGGGGTTGCCTTCACACCCCCCAATGTGGGAGGGGGGCTGTGCCCCCCATCCCCTAACTAAATATACCAACTCCAAGATCGTTCTACAGTAGAAAAAAATAGCAAAAGCCGGCTAGCAGCCAAGGGAATTCTTTTCCTGTGTTAAATTGACCGTTAGCGTTTTTTTTTTTCCTTTCTGTATTACTAGTTTAATGTTTAGGTGTTCCATAACCTGAACATTCAATCTGGTGAAATAGACCCATTCTGTGATATTACAGCTGTGGTCTCTTTCCATGCAATTAGCTATTAAGGTGTTTAAAAGCAGTTGTATTATTGTAGGAACTTTTTTCTTTATGAGTATTGCCAGTAGATTTTGTATTACTAACTGACCTCCAAGTTTGTATGTGCGAGACAGAAATATGTCCAATCTTGGATAAGCATTTGCATAAAGAGACTTTTGTTCAGTGTTTGCAGTTAGGATGGAATTTGCATTATCTTTTATTTTTTGTGCTTTGCAAAAGTTTTCATGCTACCTAATATATGCATGGAATTTCATTCAGTGCATTTGCCTAATCTTAGTCTGGTACTGCAGATTGCTTTTTTTTCACTTTGGGATACCTTCAGCATTATGTGCCTTAATATAGCTTGATCTGCTAAATTAATTACTCACTGATGTCAGACTGCCCTTTTGTGAATTTCCTTGTATTTCCCTGTAGATAAAAATGTAAAACAAAATGTAGGTGGCACAAACTGGGCAAGCATTTATTTAATAATAAAGTTTCTTTTGTAGGCATTTTCCTAAATTCTGGACAGATACCAGATAAGAAAGCAGCTGGTTCATATGGGGTTTCACCCCCCTGTTTAAAAACATGTGCTGATCAACTGGCTCCTGTTTATACTCAGTGAAATGCACATTCCTCCAATAAGCAATCCAGTTTGATTATACAGACTGGAGTGTCTTTGAAGATTCTGCTCCTAACAGTAACATCTTATGTCAGCTTCTGTGAAGGTGTGTGTGTCTCCACTAAGACCTGGTTAACATTTAATAGCAAACCCTAGTTTACTGCTAAACTTAAGCAGTTTTGTCAAGCCAAGGAAGATGCCTATAGAAGTGGGGATAAAACACTTTTTAGACGGGCAAGAAACAAACTGATAAAATAAATAAGTGGTTAAAAATAACTATTCTAAAAAGCTGAAAAAATAGTTTTTAGCCAATGATTCTGCATCAGTGTGGAAAGGTTTACAAAGCATTGCAAACTACAAGAAACCACCGCCCTACACTGCAGCTAATTACCAGCTGGCTGATGATGTGAATGCTTTTTTACTGCAGGTTTGATAAGCCTGAGGCTACAAATGACACCGTTACCAGCTCTGTCAGTGTTCAGACTTACATGACTCTCTCTTCCAAACATTCTTACATTCAGTCTGCATTAATTATCTCTGAGGAGGATGTGTATCTTATTTTAAAAGACAGCAAATTAAGAAAGCAGCTGGTTCATATGGGGTTTCACCCCCCTGTTTTAAAACATGTGCTGATCAACTGGCTTCTGTTTATACTCAGATTTTTAATAAATCATTAGAGCTGTGTGAAGTTCCCTTATGTTTCAAACATGCCACAATCATTCCAGTGTCTAACAAAATCCACTATAACAGGACTAAATGACTACAAGCCTGTTGCTTTGACATCAGTGGTCATGAAGACTTTTGAGAGGCTGGTGTTAGCTCACTTGAAGGATATTACAGCTCCCTCATTGGACCCCATTCAGTTTTCTTATTGAGAGAACCAGTCAGTGAATGATGCAGTTAATATAGGCCTGCACTATATCTTGCAACATCTTGACAACACAGGGATATATGCAAGGATTCTGTTTGTGGACTTTAGCTCTGCATTTACTACAATAATTCCAGAACTTTTGCACTTGAAACTCTTCCCAGCTTTCCATTCCTGCTTCGACCTGTCAATAGATCACCAATTTTCTAACCAATAGAAAACAGCAGGTGAAACTGGGGAAATTTACATCTAGCTATCACACAATCAATACAGGTGCCCCCCAGGGATGTGTGCTCTCCCCACTACTATTTTTACTCTACACTGATGACTGCACCTCTTAGGACCCCTCTGTCAAACATATTAAATATGCGGACAATAAAGCTATCATCAGTCTCATCAGGAATGGTGATGAGTCTGCATACAGACAAGAGGTTGAGCAGCTGGCCATTTGGTGCAGTCAGAATAATCTGGAACGGAACACTCTTAAAACTGTGAGATAACAGTGGACTTTAGGAGTGGAACTACAAAATGATTCCCCCTCTTTACATTGAATACTGCTGTGTCAGTTGTGGAATCCTTCAAGTTTTTGGAATCCATAATCTCCCAGGACTTGAAAGGGGAGACCAATGTAGGGTCCATCATAAAAAAAGGCACAACAGCAAATGTATGTTCTGCGATAGCTGAGGAAGTTCAACCTCCCACAGGAACTGTTGATTCAGTTCTATACAGCATTCATTGATTCTGTTCTCAGCTCATCCATAACATTGTGGTTTGGATCTCTGTTTAATCATGACAAAAATAGGTTACATCAAATATTCAGGCCTGCCAAAAATGTCATTGGTGCTAGTTTGTCCTCCTTACAGGACCTGTACTATTCCAGAGTCATGAAAAGGGCAGAGAAGATCATCACCGTCCCTTCACATCCAGACCACCATCTTTTTGAACTATTACCATCAGCCAAGCATTATAGATTAATATGAACCAAAATAAGCAGATACAAGAACATTTTCTTCCACAGGCCATCAAGTTCATAAATGGTTAATTCAGCTTATTAGGTTGCGGTATTCTTTTTCCTAAGCCTCCGAGGATTCTGCAGTATTGTTTACATATTGTTAATACTTGTTTCTTTCAGAGTTTATTTCAGTATTTTTTGCACTGAGTTGCACTTTGTACCTTGTATGTAAATGTATATGTATATTTACTTTTTTGTCTTGTTCTTAATAGTTGCATGTATATTGTTTGTCTTTTTCTTAATAGTTGTATGTGTGTCATTTATGCTTGGAGAGTCACTGAAACCAGAGTCAAGTTCCTGGTATGCATGCATACTTGGCCAATAAATACGATTCTGATTCTGATTTTATTTTTTTATGTATATCATGTCCCTAAATTCTGTCTGGACACCAGATATACCTGTCAGCAGTGAAATGCACATTTCTCCAATAAGCGATCCATTTAATTTTTTTGTGTATGTCATTTCTCTAAATTGTTGCTGGAAAATCAGGAATGAAATACACATTCCTCTAATAAGTGATCCATTTTATGTATTTATTTATTTGATATTTGTTTATCTGGGTGGTCTGACTGGGTCTACAGAACCCGTTTTCAGCAGAGACCTGGGGAGAAAAGCTCCACATACAGTACAATACAAATATAGTATAACACAATACAATACAAATGACATTAGAAATACTATACAAAAATAAGTTGAAAGAACAAACTGTTACAAGACATTGCAATATATTACTACACATCTAGACAATTCTATACAGTTAAAACATTACAGACAATAATAGTCACTCTCACCATACATGATGTAGATAGTGTCTAAAAAAACAGTACATAGGTAGTGCAATGTGTGACACTGTTTTAGTACATGCAAAATAGAATGTTAGTTTCAGTTTTGAAAATAGCAGCCAGAAAGTTACTGATGCAGATGGATAGTGAGAGAGAGAGAGAGTTAAAATGAATAGAAACAATAAAGCCTGAGCATTAGCTTAATGATATGGTATAGAAGCAGAGCAGGAGTTAGAAAAGCCTTGCAGTCTGTGAGGGATTCAAATGTGACAGAAGAGGATGATGAGGCTAGTTTGGAAGTAGGGGAAGACCTGAGCATTAGGCAGACTTTATGCAGGAGCAGAGCCATGTATTTCTGAGATGATTTTTTAAAGAGGCTTTGAAATGGGTTAGGCCAGGCATAGACCTGGTAGCGAGAGGTAGTGAATTCCAAAGTATAGAGACAGAGTATGAATACAGAGAGTGACCAGGTTTTCTTGTGGGTTTTGAGATAGCTAAGAGATTTTTGTCTTCTGACTGTAGGGATCGATTTGGTATGTAAGGTGTGACTAGATTGACTAGTGCAGAGCAGGCAGTAGGCTTGAAAATAAGGTTGTGCAAGGTGGATAGCTGAATAAAGGCAAGTTGGTTGGGGAATTCAAGCCAGTTTAATTCTAGGAAAGGTTTACAGTGGTGTGTGTGATATTTAGAGTTTGTGACAAACTTTGCAACTTTGTTGTAGCACTGTTCCATCTTGCTTAGGGTAGAATTTTGTAAGTTAGTTAAGACAGGGGCACCATAAAAAAGGGAGGGAAGTAAAAATGTTTTTGCAAGGGCAGTTTTGGTTGCTGCAGTAAAGAAATATTTGTTTCTATATAAGAGTCCCAGTTTTTGATGAGTTATTTTATATTTTGCTGTATATGGGGGTTAAATGAAAGTTTATTGTCAATGATAACACCCAGAAGTTTGATTTCTTGCACTATTTCTATGACAGTGTTGACAGATGCAAGGATGTTGAAATGATCAGTGACAGGGTAGGTGTTTTTGGGATGAAAGAGTACTAGTTTTGCCTTCTTTGGATTAAGAAAGAGTTGGGCATTTCTTAGTCAGGATTCAACTGCAGTAATGGACTGTTGAGCTTTTGAAAGTAGTTTTGGTAGTGATTGAGCAGTGCAGATTATAGTGGAATCATCAGCGTATTGAATGAGGGTTCAAGGGTGAGAGGCAGTGTGAAGTTTGTTTGTGAAAATGTTGAAGAGTAGGGGTCCTAGGATGTAGCCTTAGGGGACTCGAGTAGGGTTGTGGAGAAAGGGTGAGAGTTCATTGGACCATTTCACTGCTTTTTTATGATCCTTGTGGTAGCTCTGAAACCATTTTGCTGTATTATGTGAGAAGCCTAAGTTAGACAGTGTGTTCAAAAGTAAGGGGTGAGACACTGTGTCAATGGCTTTGGAGAGATCAAGAAATACTGAGGATGTATAGCACCCTGCATCTCTGACCTTGTTCACAGTGTCTGTAAAAGATAATAGGGTTGTAGCTGTGCTGTGGCTAGGTTGGAAGACATATTGGGTTTTGGTTAAAAGATTGTTTTGCAATAGATATTGCATTACCTGCTGATGGATACCTCTCTTGAGAATTTTGAATAAGGGTGACAAGATGGATACAGCACAGAAATTGGATGGATCAAAATAATTGCCTCGTTTGTGGATGGGGGAGATGTGAGATTGTTTCTATATGGTAGGTACTTCTGATTCAGATAAAGACCTATTTATAAGAATACTGATTGGGTAGGCGACTGAGTTAACAGCCAGTTTGAGGTAGTATGGGGGGAGATTGTCAGCTGAAGTAGAGAAGGGTTTTAGCGCTTGTAGCAGTTTCTTAATGGTCTCAATGAATATGGGCTGAAATGAGAATGGGGTTTGTATGACTTTTTGTTGAGTAGGGGGTTAGAAATGACAAGGTTAGAAGTAGTTGATGGCTTGGGATTGGTGTCTGAATAGGCTGATGGCTGGGGTGGGGGTCCTGCAGTAGGTGTGTTAGTTAGTAGGTCTGAAATTAATTTTATGAAGTGATTGTTAAAGTTTTCAGCTATGTGTGATGGAGAGGTATCAGGTGATAGGGTCTGTTCTCCATTTCTTCCAGGGTTAAGTAGAGAAGATATGGAGTGCCAAAATTTACTGGGTTTGATTTTATGCTGGAGATGAAGCTGGGAATAATGTGACTTCTTATCTTTGCTGATTAGTTTTGTCACTTTGTTACGTAGTTTTTTGAAATTAACATGATTTTGTTCATTTTTGTTTTGTTTCCAGGTTGTCCAGGCTAGGTCCCTTTGCTTCATCAGGTGTTTACATTCCTTAGAGAGCCATGGTGCTGAGTTCTTTTTGATTCTTTTCATATGAGTGGGAGCTAGTGTATTAAGTATGTGAAGGAAGGTGTTATTAAAGTATAGTACAGCATCATTAAAGGGTAGTTGTTTAAGGGGTGTCCAGTTTATTTCCTGTAGGAAATTGTTGAACTTATGCTGACTAAAACTAGCTGAATTCCTAACTGATTTTATAGTGTGTACTCTTAGTTGTTGGGAGTTTGTTCTAAGTGAATAAGCTGGTAGATGATCGCTCAGGGAGCTAGACAGTGTACCGGAAGAGGGGTAATTGGCAAGGTGGGATACTAGAATCCAGTCTAGGGTGGATTGGCAGGTAAGATCTTTGCTGTATCTTGTTGGAGCATTGATAAGTTGAGAAAAAACATACAGATATATACTATTTGTGGGAGAGTTGGAAACTATGGTTTGCCAATCTATATTTACTTCTCCTAAGATTATTGTTTCAGGGTTTATTGTTTGGGATGTTCAGGATAAAATATTTTCCAACACTGGTATATTGTTACCTGGTGGGATATATATTACTATTATGCAAATTCTTTTTGATATGTTGAGGTTCAAAATTGAGATTAGTACCTCAGCATGTATGTTTGGCCAAGTTACTTTTTTTCCAACCAGTAGTGATGTCTGATTCTCAGCAATGGCAGCAGTTGGCTTGGATAACTATAGTGCTATTGTTTGCATTCAGGCAAGGGTATTTTGTTATGGCTCACTGAGTATTAACTCACAGAGATTAATTTTCCAGTCTGCAATTGGAGTTTTGTCTACCAAAATTCATTGGATTATAATTATGACATATAGAGATATTTTTCTATGTGCCTGAACAATGCTCTATTGCTGCTTTTTGGGGTTCTGCTTCACACTGATAGCAGTAGACTGTAAGTGTATGCAATAGCAGGCATTATTTTATCACTAATTGTTTTTATCAACATTGTTAAACTTTTGCTTACTGTTTAAACTGACTTGCTGTTCTGTAACATCTTTAGGGATTATGTGTTGCAGTAAATTAGTGAATATGATACAGTATCGTGTTTCATATAATGAGCACTAGAATACATTTGAACTTTTGGGTGGGCACTACTTATCGGCTGCCCATAGTAACTGTTATCATTGTTTTCCACATCAGCATCCTGATTATTGCTGACATTTCCTGAAACCATTTACTTGGTTCCTGCAAGGAAAGTCAAGTATGGCTTTGGATAAGTTGGTCAAATGCACTTTGTATCTTGCTTTCTTTCCTTTTTTCTGTTCTGCAGGCATACCTGTCAACCTGTTTGGGAGGTTGGTATAATGGTTAAGGTGTTTACCTTACAAACACAAAGTGCAGGGCTTGATTTTTACATGGGGTAATTCACTAGGCTTAAAATGGCCCAGACTGAGAGTTAGCCTAGTACTAATTTAGCGGGACGCAGGTTGGCATAATAGTTAATACATTTACCTTACAAAGAAAAAGGTACAGGGTTTAAGTCTCACCTTTGATGGGGAAATTAGCTAGGCTTAAAATAGCACACAAGGGCAGTTAGCCTAGTATGACCTTGTGAACCTCAGTGCAAGAAATCTGGTACCTTTCTCTGAATTATTTGAGATTTTTTAAAACCACATTATTTGCATTGTGCCAGGCATGACCTACCACATAATCATTTTATTGTTGATTCTGGATATGCAGTTGAACCCTTAGTCACCACTTGTGTTTTACCGCCATAATGTACATTGCTAGCATAAATGTAAATTTGATTGAATGTTCCGACTATATTTATTATACTCTGTTTAACAATGTGTCCTTATATCATTATCAGTGTGTTATTTGTAGGGCATATTTCTGTGAACCCACATAAAATATTTTCTACTCAGCTGGAACTTCCTGGTCAACAAGCAGACATGAGAAAAAAATGGTTGAAGCAGTATTGTGCAGGAGCATGATTTAAGAGCATCTAAGGCTTCAGTTATCTATCCCCCAATTTCATTGAAAACTGTGTCTTTTCAATCCCTTTTTCTGTATGTTTTTTTGTATAGAATTATGTGAAACCAGTTGTAACCTCCATGGGTTTTCAAATGTTGGACCAGATTAAAAAAAATGCCAAATTGTGGTAAGCAAATCTGAATGATGTGTGACCAAATGAAAGTAAATAAAGACACACAGCAACTCAGCAGTGACAAGAGATGTAAAAAAGCAAGCCGGTCACATCAGGTACTGAGCGTATTTCCAGTTTAATCAAAATGCTTTCATTTACTTAATTTCAGACTTCTTCAGAATAAAATCAGGGAGGTAAACATGTCAGCCATTATGCCAACCCCAAATGTAAATATTTTGTAACCATTTAAAATTTCTGGACCTGCTAGAGTTAGTCCCAAAACATGGAAACTGAATGGCCAAAAAAATGGACTTACATAAGTCTGAAATGTGCATTTGATTTGTCAGCACTTGGCATATCAAGTGCTGACATTTCAACAGAGAACCAAATATTCGCTATTTACAAACCACTATGTATAGCAATACTTTTGTCACTCATAGGGCAAGCACCATCAATTCCAATATGGCACACGGAAGCAACAGACATGAGGAGATAAATGTGTAAACACCTTTATTTATAAACGTATTAGTGTTTAAAGGTATTTTCACATTTATCTTCACATGTCTGGCACTTCTGAGTGGCCTATTTCTGGATTTGTTGGTTGCTGCACTTGTGTTGTTCTTTTGGGCACTCTTTTTCTCAAGCACCATCAATACTCTAACCAGTACAGGATGAAGGTAGTGGCTAGCCCAGAACAAACTGTGAAGAAGGAGCACGATCACTATTATGACCACCAACAATGGCCACCTGGGTGGAGATGCATCAAAAAATGAGTACAAAAAATTAGTTAAACTGGCTTACTTTTATTATACACATGATTGTGATAAAAACCTGGGTACTGGAAAACTGGTGTCTACTCATACACCTGGTTCTCTTCACTTAATGACAGCATGCTTCACTAGCATAGCCTGGCAACATTGTATTAAGTTTTAATGTAGTAACGTGTAGAGTAAGGAAACAATTAGATGGATGCTCAGATACACTGTGATTTTACTATGAGCATGGAACAACAACTTTCCTAGTCTCTCACACATATTTCTGAAGTCCACATAAATGCCCTGTCCTGTATTTATTTTTAGCTCATGTCATTGCATTGGACTCTGACCTATGTTTACTTCTAGCTCCTGTCATCACCCCACATTATTATAAGATCATAGGAGGTTAATCGGCTTAAGACCCTAGATGCTTTTTAAACCTAGCCATTCATACCCAATTTTCCCATCTATCAATGCTCATGGACTAGAATGGCTTTGGTATATACCTGTTCCTTAGGGCATCTGCAGGCTGCCCCTGTCCATAAGGGACACAGGCAAGAAGCCAGGGGTGAATTTGAAGGAGCACTGCTTTACATAAATGGAGGAGTCTGTTCCAGAGAAAATGTAATCTTTCAGACACATCCCTGTCTCTCCAGCATGTTTTGTTTATATCACAGATGAGGTTTAGATCCTTAGATCGGGTAATTCTAGTGCTTTTTCTTTTGCAAATGTGTAGCAGATACATTATGGCTGGATTTGGAGAATGCCATGTACTACTTTCATGTAATAAAGAGAAAACAGTACATTTTATGAAGTTGTGTAGTACCCATGCTTGTGCACACTTGCACACATACACAAGCGCACACACACACACACACACACACACACACACACACACACACACACATACACAAGCGCACACACACACACACACACACACACACACACACACACACACACACACACACACACACACACACACACACACACATCTTGAAAGAAATCTATGTGTAACTTTGCTGTATTTCATAATGCTGTGCTGCACTGTCTGAACAGAAAGACAAACAGGGGATTCAATATACACTACATGGTCATTTTCTACCAATACACACACTGTAGTAGTGAGTTTTAAATTCAGAAAGCACCGTGTGGAGGCATGCACCACTGTGCAAACAAGGTAAACTCTGTGGCGAGCTAATTACAGCATAAGCAGTTGAATTGCATGCTAATCAACCAATCCACCACATTGGAGCTATTCAACAAACTATCAAGCAACTGTGTAGACTCCATGCTGGAATGTAGCCATATAAAGGATTCTATACAGAAAGTATGTTAGAAGCTGCTGCAGCTTTAATTCATTTGTATGTGCTACAGGCTGAAGTCAATGCTGTTGCTGCTGCTGCCAATAGAACTAGGCCAAGAAAGAGAAAAGTTTTCAGGCCCCATTTAAATTTTCACAACCTACGTGATATGGAAATTGTAGAGTGATACAGGATGGATAGGGACATGCTACAGGAGCTTTGCAACCTCTACCATCCTCAACTCAAAGTCATAGCCAACTGAGGGGAACCCATTTCAGTGGAGACAAAGATATGTGTAGCACTTAGAATCTTAGCTACCGGTACCTTTCAGAGACCAACAGATGACATGCTGGACATGTCCACAGACATCAGAATCCAGGATCCTCCATCAATTCCTAAATGCTATGCGCCACCATGCCAGTGACCCATATATTTTCCCTGTAGTCCTGAAGAGAGGGCCAAAACTATGCAGGAGATCTGCCATGTAGAACACTATAGATTACACACAAAGATAAATTAAGGCACCACCCAGGGAACAGGGCAGGCTCTACATAAACAGAAAGGGTTACCACTCTAATCAACTGCTAAGTTGTGTGTAATGCCAAGGGAATTATTTTGAACATGTGTGCTGGCAACCCTGGCAGTTACCACAACTCATATATCTTGCACACATCCCAACTGCAACAGATATCTGCTTGAGGGGATAACTCAAAGGGTCAATTACCAGGGGATGCAGGCTATGCACTGAAACTGTGGTTGATGACACCCATTGGAAATGCAAACCCACTCACTGGAGAATGCCATAATGAGGCACATGCTCAAACCAGAAATATCATAGAACATGTGTTTGAGCTACTGAAATCATAGTTCCGGTGCCTAGATACATCTGGTGGACCCTGCAGTAAAATCCTTGGACATGTACAGAAATATTCACAGTACGTGCCATGCTACACAACATCATTCTGAGAAAACAGCTTCAGCTGGATCAGCAAGGGGAATGGACACACATCCCACCATTGATGCCAAGGTCACCTTAGCCACAGGCAGATGAATAGTCAGAGGGAAGACCACCAGCTGCTGTAGGTGTAGGCAGACATAGGCGTGCTCAGTATGCCCTTGCATTGGCTAAGCAACAGTGCATAGCACACTCACTCACTCACCACTTAGGGGCCTAAAACATTCCTCCCACACACATAGGTTCATAGGTTCATAGGTTCATACTAGGCTATCTGCCCTAGGGCATTTATAAGCCTAGCCAGTGTGTGCTTGGCTTTCGCCACCCATTTTAAAATTAATTTTGCTATGCCCTTTTTTGAGGTTAGTATACTGTGCCTCTATCTAACAGTGACACAGAAGTGATACCCGGGGTAAACCTACGATCCCCCATCCACTCATCAAGATTCCTCTTGAAGAGAGTCAATGAGGGACTCTGCCTAACCTGGACTGGGATTTTATTCCAGAGTGAAGGGAGCCTCTGGGTTATGAATCTGTCTCTCCAGCATGCCCTATTTATTTCAGTGCTGAGGTTCAAGTCTCTCGAGCACATAGCTCAATGGGATTTGGATTTTCTGAGGTGCAGCATGTCCATTAATTCCGGGTTGGACATGGCTTTATACGTCAGGCACAAATCGCCTCTGAGCAGGCGGTATGCCATTGAGTAGAGTTGGAGTTTCTCTTGGCAGCATATGGCATCTGTTTGAGCCCTTTGATCCTCTTGGTGAGGTACTTTTGGGGTCTTTCCAGTTGCTGCAGGTGTCTGGTAAGGTACATCCCAAAAGGGGCATTGTACTCAATTATGGGCCTGATGAGAGTAAAGAGGCACGATGACCTCCCCTGATCTAGATGTGAATCCTTTCATGATTAGGTGGGCTATATAAAATGTTTTTCTAACCACTTTGGCCACGTGGTTGTCAAATGCTATCAACTTGGGTCCCCAGGTCCCTAATTACTTCTTCCGTACTTAATGGATTACCACCTATGTGGTAATTTGTGGGCACTTTGTTTTTGCCAAAGGGGATGACTATACACTTTTTGGCATTTAGCTTGAGGCCATGGCTCTGGCACCAGTTGTCTTTTTCTATGAGGCCCTTTTGGAGGATGCTTGTGTTGGCTGGAGAGTCGATTATAGCGCCCAGTTTGCAGTCATCTGCGAACTTGGTCAGCCACAGTCCTTCCGTGTTTGCCTGTACCTCCGAGAAATATATACCAAACAGGAGAGGTCCCAGGACTGAGCCTTGTGGGCTGCCACTTGTAACTGGCTTGGAGTCTGACATGGCTCCAGCAATTCTAACCATGTGGGTTCTGTCCTTGAGCCAGTTTGCAACCCATCTAGTGACATAGGGGTTTATATTTAAGCTGGTGAGCTTATCTATAATGCCTAAGTGGGGTATTGTATCGAAGGCTTTTGTGAGGTCCAGGTAGGCTGTGTGGAGCACCTTTCCCTCGTCAATGGCCTTGGTGACTGTTTCAAAGAAATCAACCAGGTTTAAGAGGCAGGATCTGCCCTTAACAAAGCTGAACTGGGTAGGATCCAGTGTCTGTAGGTCCCCAATATCTTTTTTTATGAGGTCCATGATGATCCTTTCCATAGCTTTGCAGACCAAGCTAGTCAGGCATATAGGGCAATAGTTTCCAGGATCCATTGAGGCACCACCTTTGTGGAGAGGGACCACTGTTGCTGTACCAAACTCTTTGGGTACATATCCCGTGGTAAGGCTGAGATTGAACAGTAGTTTTATGTTTGGGTTTAGCTCTTCTTGGAATTCATATAGGACACAGCCCGGGACACCGTCTGGTCCCATTGATGCTGTGCTTTTTGCTTTGGAGAGGGCAGCTCTTACCTGAGCATCTGAGATGTCAGGGGGGCAGCACTCTGCTGGGATAGATATTTGCCCTTTTGGTGGGGAGAGGGGGGAGACGTTTGCACTGAACCTGTCAGCTAGGATGTTGGCAATGTCTGTGGGTTCGGTGTATTTTTTGTCATTTTGGACTAATTCTGAGCATATCTGGGAATTCCCACCCAGGTTCCTAACATAACTAAAGAAAGCCTTGTGATTATCCTTAGTGTCCTGTGCAATTTTTCTCTCGAAGCTGGCCTTAGACGATTTTATGAGTGCCCGTAGTTTTTTGCTAACACTGATCAGAGATGCCTTCCCTTTTTGGGATTTTGTTCTATCATGTAGTAGCTTCCTCCTTCTATTGTATAGTTTGTTTATGGCTGGGGTCCACCAGACTGGACATCTGCCTTTGGAGGATTGGTTCTTGGTTTTATCTGGGATTGCATGATCCATGCATTCCTGAAGGTGTTTATAGAATGCGTTTATAAAGGATGCTGCAGTCTGGGCCATATTTTCCACAGGCCCAGGGGCTTTGAAGGATTCCACCTCGGTTTTGAGGAGTGTGAAATTTGCTTTAGAGAAGTTTTTCACTGTGGTTTTCTGGGGGGTGGGGTCGGGATGTGAATATCCAGTGAGATTAGTTTATGGTCTGATTTTACCAGTGAGGGATACACTTCTGGTCTGGAGCATAGAGTCCCCATGTTGGTGATGATCAGGTCCAGTATGTTTTCCCCTCTTGTGGGAGTGGTAACAAGTTGTTCCATAGCATTTGAGTTTATAAATTCTAGGAACCTTTGAGCTAGGGTGTTGGAGCTAGAGTAATGCTCCCAGTCTATGTTTGGGTAGTTGAAGTCGCCCAATATAATGGTGTTTGGAGAGACCTTCATATTTTCCAGTGTTCTCAGGAAGGCTAAGTGGGGTTCCTGGGTTTGGGAGTGTGGTCTGTAGCAGGCTATAAACTGGAAGGCAGTTTTACCCACTGTTAGTTTCACATGGATAGTTTCTGATGCTTCGTGCTGTGCCACCAACCTGGAGGTGTGGGTATCTTTGATGAATATTGATACTCCCCCTCCTTTTCTGGTTCGGTCCAAGTTTTGGGGCTGAAAAGCATGGTATGAGGTATAACCTAGTAGTGCTGGGGTGCTCTCAGGAGCCTTGAACCAGGTTTCTGTTACTGCACAGATATTGATGTTCTCCATGCTAAGGAGATACATACATATAGTAACATTGATGCCAGGCAACTCACACAACTTTTACCTTCCCTTTTATTGGCTGTGTACTGCTTGCATCAGACAGTCAGCCCTGAACTACAAATGTGTCAAATGCTGCATTTACAGGGTAACTCTTGAACCTGGAGTGTATTGTGTTATAATTAGACAATCGTGAGACAGGTTAGTTTTACCCTACTGATTATGTGTTACTGAGATAGTAATCCTGCTCAGTACTAGAGGAACCACAGGTTCAGAGATTTGGTGTATGTGCTTGGCTGTAGAGCCAATGGTGAGGAGCTACCATCTGTGGGATTATGACTGAATGCCTCTAAGTCAGAATCCTGCCTAAATGTAATGAAACCACAGCACTGCAGATCTCCGATTGGCCAGGGATTAATGGCCGCAAGGTCAGCAAGGAGCACCGCTCATCACTGAGTCGGAGCACAGATGAAAGGGGACTGCTCTCTCCAGCAGTGCACCACATGTTCATGAGGAACCGGGTGCTAAATCATTCGTAGACAACCTGATTCTGGGTCAGGGTTTCATACAAGGTACTGTAAACAAGCAAAAGGTGAAAGATTGTTATAGAAATTATCTTAACCTGTGACAGTAGAAACTTCTTGGAATTATATGTGTCCATTATCAAGTAGTAGGCCTCAGGCATCAAGGATTCCCACCATACCTCTCAACTGTTTAGATTTCAGCAGAATGTCCAGATTTTTGTCTCATATTTTTTATCTTTTCCTCATAAAATTTTGGTTTTCTGGCAAATCATTGGAATGTAATTGTGGATTGAAGTCAGAAAATAATAACAAGCATTTCAGTTTCAAACTTCATGCTCTTTAGAAAATTTATGCTAATATACAACCTATTATTCAACTTTCTAAGTTTGTAAGAGCAATATTTTAAAAAGTCCCTATTTTTTTACCTTTGTCCACCCATTATTTATAGCTTTGTCCAGATTTCCTGCTCTAAGTGGTTGAGAGGTATGATTCACACAGTTATACCTCGCAAAAGGACTGATGATCACTGCATGCCCTCACTTTAGCACCATACATTTGTACTGGAAAATCATTAAGGAGAGAACTCGGAAAGTAATGATATACATTGTAGTTTCTGACTACACAACTCTCACAAGATCATTCACAATAAAGTTGTGAAATGTTGCTGCTATCAACTGTCTAACTTTCCATGGCCAATATAATTCAAAGGTAAAATTACCAGTTCAACACCACAAATGCAGATATACTAAGCACAAAGTCAGATATGCACCCTGAGCATCAGAGACAAAGCTTATGTATCCCTGAATCCAAAAGATAGAAAACAGGGATATGGCAGAGTTATCATCACTTGCACAAAGTGTTGTGTGGGAGGCCAGGAGGCCTCAGCTGACACAAAAGGTTGGGTGAGTGTGTGTGAGTAAGAAAGAGAAGCAGGCAGACATCTGGATAAAACCAATAAATGTCCAGTGAGACAAAATGACTTTTAAGCTCCACGGCTGAACCATGTAACTGTTGTGTGGGTGTCTGTAGGGTCCTCCACTTGAAACTGGTGTGTGACTGTCTTCATAAACACAATCTCTGTGTTGGCTCTATATCTTGGTAAGTCAGACAGGTGTGAGGCATGCAAGGTAGAGGTGGCAGTTCATTGTTGTCATCCCCAACCAAACAAAGTGGCTCTACCAGGAGTTGCACTGGCACATCCACGCTCACGGTCAGATGCACTGCTGTGACCTGAACACGACTGATGTCTGCTGGATGAACTTCCATCACAGGGACACCCAGGACCATGACCCCATGGCCTGCCATGTCTAGGTGTGGACAGCACATTCACTGATGGAAGTGCTGTCACTAAAGGAGCGTGATCAGGCATGGCCATGTTGGCTAACACCAGATGATGTGGCTGACCTATGCCCATGAGGATGCTGTTCCCCTCTCAGCAGACATTCCATCATAGACAATGCTCACTCCATGATAAATACCCCTTGCTCCATCACAGACACCCCCTTGTTCTAATGTATCACTCATCCAATTCATTGAATCTGCAACATGGTGGAGGTAGTCACACATGTCAGCCTGTGCCACATCTACTGAGCATTTGTCTGGAGCACCTATGGGAATGTGCCTGTGCCTCCATGATGGCCCTAAATATATGTTGAGTGGCATGGGAAAAGACACCTGCATCAGGTGAAGGAGGGACAGCAGGACCCCTCCTAGCACCCCTGTCAACCCTCTGCATGACTATGGCTATGGCCAGAGTCAACAGGCATCAAAGCTGCAGTAGCCACAATTCCCTGATCAATGGTCTCACCCTCCACCTGTACAATATCTGAGGGCTCATTGGAATGGGTAGGCATAGGCTTACTGGCTGTGTCCAATGGAATTGCAGTGGATGGCTGTCAACCTCAGTGTCAGAAGTAATTTACTGGTTTCAGTTCTAATACACAACAGTATTCAGCTGTTGAGAACCAAAGCCTACCTGGAAGCTCCTCCTGGGACATGCTTGCTGTACTGCATTTGCCTGGGAGCTCTTTGGATCCCTGATATTGGCCAGGTACTCTTCATTTGGTATTAGTGGTGGTTTCCCTAGCAAGCCCTCCCATGGTAACCACCTGGTCATAGCCCACTGCAGCTGCTCTTCTTTGTGTAGATGTGATCATGTCAATGACCTTGTGGTGCACCTGCTCATATGTCCTGCTGTGACCACCTACAACATTCACATCATCAACAATTTGGCACCAAATTTGGATCCTGCATGCCATATGTCCCCTTTCCAGCAGAAAATCACCATGTTGCCTAAAGGCATCTACTATGACCTGAGTCCAAGCATTGGTGAAGGGGATCTCCAATGATTGACACTCCTGGGTGGCATATTCCTAGGTGTCTTAAAAGACAACAGAAGGATAATACACAGAAGTATCACATAACTCCAGAATAACTGTTTCCAGATAAAACAGAAAAGGTAGCCATTCAGTATTGCCCACTGGAGAAACATAAAACAGTTTAGAGATGTGAAATATGAACAACAGGCAGGATGTAAAACAAGGAGAGCAACAATAACAACATATCCTTGTTTGTGCCATAACAGTAATTCACCTTTGCACCCCCCCCACAAAAGAACAGTCTATTCTTGTTTATGCCATAACAGTAACTCAGTTTTGCTCTCCCCATAAAAGAACAGGCAAATGACACATTTTGCTAACAAATCATCTTTGAAATGATAAAAGTACTATTAAATGAACTGTTCCTGAAACATTTGTACATATTTATTTATTTTATTTTATTTATTTTACATTTGTTGACCAGGAGAGTCTGACTGGGTATAAAACCCTTTTTCAGCAGAGGCCCAGGGAGGAAAGCACCATTGTTAGTAGACTATTATGTTATTAGAAATACAATAAAGAAAAAAATAGTAACAGACATTCATAACAGTAAAAAGACTAATAAAGAATAAATTAGTCAAGTGGGAGACAAGATCAGTAATCTTATATAACAATGCTTCTAGAAGACAGTTCTTACAGTAGTAGCAGGTAGTGACATTGTATACAATGAGAGTGCAATTACGATACTTAGTCTTATATACAGGTAGCATAGCAAACTGAAGACTTAAAATCTGATAGATATTAACAATGAGAAAGAAAAAAACAACATAAGGTAGTCATATGACTTAAATTCAATGCTCATTACATATGCAATTAATTTTTTTAAATCAGCTAGTTCCATGGTTTGGGCTACCCATGCCCAGTACATGTACAAGTCCAGGAATTGATGAGGTGGGCTTTAATGTGATGCTTGACATTTTTTAAGCTAGTTATAGTTCTAATTTCAAGTGGTAAGGCATTCCACACTTTAGCAATGTAGTAGGAGTATAGAGAGTTACTTGAGCTATTTTTACTACTGGTTACTTCAATTAAAGCTTTATTAGTGGATCTTAGTGGACAGGTACTTTTATGGGGGTTGAAGAGGCCTTGTAGAGCTGGAGTTTTTTTGGGTTTATAGAACATTTTGTGAGCAGTAGAGAGTTGTGCGAGGATGAGTTGGTGGGGTAGTTCTAACCAAGATAGTTGTCTTAGGGCCTTACAATGATGGGTTCTAGGAAGACAACTAGTGGCAAATTTAGCTATCTTATTATAGCAGCCATCTAGCTTGGTTAGGTCTGATTTGGAGATGTTGGTAAAGATGGGTGAGGCATATAGTAAAGTTTACAGAATATGAGTTCTGGCTGTGGTTATTCTGGAGTTTCTGATTAGGTAGTTTTTGCATCTGTATAAGGTACCTATTTTCTTGTGTACTTTTTTACTGTCTGGGCAATGTGTAAGTCGAACTTCAGATTTTGATCAATAACAACACCAAGAAGTTAGGTGGATGGTACTGGTTTGATCAAAGTCTTATTACTTGTTGTGATGTTGAAGTAAGTGGATTGGGTTTTGAATTTAGTGGAGTGGAAGAGCATAAGTTTAGTTTTATTTGGTTTCAAGATTAATTGGGCACCTGCCAACCATGATTCAATAGCATTGAAGGATGTTTGGGTTAAGTTCTGTAGTTCAGGTACAGCTGGGGCAGAACATATGACAGTGGAATCATCTGCATACTGTATAAGGGTGGCTAGAGTTGCAGCATTATAGAGTTTATTTGTAAACAGATTAAAATGGAGGGGGCTGAGAATAGACCCTTGAGGCATGCCCATAGTCACTGGTAGTAAGGGAAAAAGAGCTTTGTTCCACCGTACTGCTTGTTGCCGATTTATGAGGTAGTTCTGAAACATTCCATTTTCAAGTACTGGCAATCATGTATACCTGTGAAATGGCTTGACAAACATGATCATGCCATAAGTACACTTCTGACCAACACATACAGATAAAAGTGTAAAAGCCTTTGATTCAGATTTTTCTTAAATACATTCCAGCATATGTGGTATGTAGCTGACGAAATGCAAGCATACCTTCTGAAGTTCAGTAATCTTCTGTACAGATATATCCTGCAGAAATAGCATATGTGTAGTCTTCCCAGCATAAATAAGTCTCCTCACTATCAGTTTTCCCAGCTACATGGTTGTCTTTTTATATGGTGTAGATTGAGGGCTGTTAGCATGGTGAAGATGCAAATGTGGTGTGAATTCATTAGAATTGCTGAATCCCAAATGATTGCATCAATGTAGGAGATGTAGACATAATGCATGCACTCCCTCAGTGCTAGTTTTAATGTATTGAAACTGTGAATGATTACTGGTTGGGAGAAGGAAAACACAACAACACTGCAGGCTATCTTACTTCCACTAGAATGTGTCAGGTTAGATCTACAGAGTGTTAGATGTAAGGATGGAAATTTTAGTAAGCAGCACACAATTCACGGGTTGTGTTCCTTAACATCCAACCTGTTCTTCAATTGTCGGCAACCGCACATATTATTTCCAGTTAATATCCTCACACATTTGAAGACCAGTGATATAGAGTGGCATACACACTGCATGTCTCAGATCAGATCAGATAGCTGAAGAATAACCAACAAACACACAAAGGTAAGACAGAGCTGTATATTTGCAAGCAATAATTATAACAGGTTGTGTGATCACTAACTGCACTACATCCAAAAATGATAAATGTACAAATAACAGTTGTATGGTTTCATATCACTGTAGATGCTGTTGCAATTGGTTGTGTGCAGAATGAGTGCAGTTCTTTACTACAAAGCTGTTTGTGTGGCAAAGAGGGATAAAGGCACCTATCCTGTGTTCTGACAGTGCATTAGAGTGAGAGTTCAAATCCAGATTTATGCAGACATATTTCACATGAGCCATCATTTTCTTGTATGTATCTCACTTCATCTACTTGCCCCTTTTTTCTTTTTCCCCTTTTTTCTCTTTGTTTGTGTAACTTTTTTTGGGAGGTATATTTGTGCAATGCAGCACGTAGCACAATCATGGGAAAGGAGGAAATAAATGGCGAGTTTAGCTGTGCTTATCTCATTTGTGCAAAGCCCAGCAGTGTGCAAATTGGACAATAGGACCACCCAGGAAACAGGACGCAGACAGCCAAAAATAGAAACCAGATACATTCAATTAATGCTATTGGGCATTGTGTAAACCCTCTAAGAATGATTAGTAAAACAGGGAATGTCATGCAACTAGTCCTGCAGCAGCAAGTATAAGTGTAGAGCTCGTGTGCAGATTGTCCTGGGTTCTAATACAAGATGTGCAACCTTTTTTTTTTACTTTAGTGACACTGCAGTTTATAACAATGAACTGAAATATGGACAAGTGTTATTTCAACCTTCTTGTGGCAACAGGTGTAAGTGTAGGACTCTGATACACATGGTCCTGTGTTCTAATACAGGATATTTTATACACTTTGTCTGCTGTTCTACTTCCCATTTTAGTCAATCTCACGTACAGTACTTTAGATAGTGGATCTGATATTAATTATATGTATATGGGATGGAACACTATTATTGTGTCAGTTATTTATAATATCTATGCATTATCACATTTATTATCAGATGTATGACTGCGGGTGTGAGAGAAAGGAACAGGTTGAAATGAATTTTTGTATATTTTTTCTTTAAATGTGAAATAATGTTTTGCATTTTAGCTCATTGTAGAGTGGACTCACTTACCTGACTTGGAAAAATATACAGCTTGGCATTCATTGTTAAATGGCAGCAGAAGCAAAATATGTTAACTATGCAGCTTTGTGAAATTTATTATCCACCAGCAGGTCACGATGAACTCTTGTATGCAGCTATGTCTCATCAAATAGGACGTGCGAGATAAACCAAGGCTGAAGGAGTTGTTCTTCAGAAAGGAACATTTGATATATGGGACAAGGAATGATAACAAACCAGCTTCAAAGAAAATACGTTACAATTCACTAAACTGCTGATGCAGGCAGAAAAGACACTATGAAGATTGGGACTTCTTCCTTTGTATCTGGTCTTTTGATTCTTCTATGATGTAGCTGAAGTTACATTTGGTGTGTAAAACTTTCATTTTTATGCTAGGTGTAAACCTCGTGTGTAGTAAACGAATGTTGTAACAGCAGAACTGTCTCATTGTTTTCATCGAGTAAAGGTACAGACTACTAAAAAAGTGTAGTTTAACAGTGTTTAACAGTGTGTGTACTGTGTACTATATTCCTGTAAGTATAATTCTGCTATCTGGACTTGCAGGGCCATCACATTTGCCTAAGTCACATACACAACTGCCTGTACATCCAATATCCTTGCAATTGCAATTATTTAATTCCTCACTGCTTAACACTGCTGCTCTCTGCTTACCATCCTACAAATACATTGCTTAGGTGTGTGTACTTCCCAGCAATGCGTTTGCACAATGGAAAGCAGAGCGCATCAGTGCCAAGCAGTGTGTGCACTCCAGTAAATGCAATAACTGGAATTGGTGGGAAAGCATCAGTCACCATTGCTCTAGATCCACTGGTAAACATGACAGAAATTTGTCGAGAAGGTTCCAGGTTTAGAACGCAGAGGTGGGGTATCCAGTGGTCCAAGATAGTCAATGGACTCCTATTTAAGCACCACAGCCAATGACTTCTGTAGGGAGACTATTCTGGCTGTCAGTACAAGTCTGAGGCTTGGTATAGTTTAGCCCAGGCTGTATTCAGTGCCATTAATATTCTGCATACTTGAGACTAATGCAGGCATCATTTTAATGATCTACACAGGAGGAAGAAGAATACTCTTGACCATTGGGTAGAAGAATTTAGGACTCAGGACATCCCACACCTGTGTAAGCATCAACTACAGAGAGTACTTGTACAACTTAGAAAGCTGAATATAGGCAAGACTGGTATGCATAATGGTCTTCTGTTCTGTTTTTTCCCCAGCTGCTAGTGATCAGGAGTGCAATGTCTGAGCTCAGAGGGCTAGATTGGTGAGAATGAGGGAAGCATGTAGTATGTATGCAGCAGAAGAGTAGAGTTCTTGTAGCTTTAAACGTTAAAGATATCTCTTTTGGTATTTTATAGAGTTGCATCAAATTTAGCATACATATCCCAACTGTAAAAGTATGCATGCATTAGTCTGTAGCACAAACCAATTGTAAGAGTACAATAACAGACTTTAGTCATAAATTGTGGCCTCAAATACCACACTTCACAAATATACAATATAGTTATCTTCTCAATAATGTTTACATTAAATTAAAACCACTATACCAGTGACAGAAATGCCCTGCTATAAACTGTAATCTGTGTAATTGAATATGTACAATATATGGACATTTCAAGATTTACTTACTGCAATCTGTAGCATAATGACATCTGTTAGAAGGTGTAGTCTTAAATGTTAAAGTTAAGATAACAGAGGTAAATAATTGTATTAATATGTTGTATGTCACACATGAAGGTACTAATCGTATCTCTTTTTTCTCTAACCCCACGCCTTATCTCTCACTTTTTATTTTATTTTTATTTTATTTTATATTTATAAAACATAACTCTTGTTTTTATTTTATTTTATGATTTTTTTTATTTTATTTTTTATTTTATTGTAATAAATAATTTTTATTTTATTTTAAATTTTCGTTTGTAATATGTGTCATAAAAATGTGTCCATGTCATCCATGTGTATCACATCAATAAATGCTCCACAGTACAGTGGGGTAGGCCAACCCCACTGGATCCAACTGGCCCTGCTCCACTGGCTCCAGCTTCAATGTCCAGCACTTCTGGAAGCCAACCTGGCAGCACTGACTCTGCTGCCCCTGAACTACCTGCACCCTCAGGTAGTCCCGCCCCAGAGGCTGGTCCAGTGGTACCCTCTGGGAACAATGGTAGTGGTGGTGATTTCATCACCTGCAGCAAGTTGCCAGGGATGGTGCATAGGGTCATGTGCTGCACTTTTGCTGCATGCTTACACTGGCTGGAGAACTGCTCTCCCTCATTTTGAGTAGTACTAGGAGGAAGGGGAGGAGACATCAAGCACTCAAGCCATCAACGGAGTGAGAAGACAGTTATGACAGTCCAGTGGGTGAGAAGTTGATTCTCACCGTCTCACAGCTTGATGACTGTGGGCTTGAGATGTCCCCACCTTTACCCCAATCATGGTGTCCCCAACCTTTTGTGTCCATCACCGTCCCTGTCTCTTGTCTTGTTTGTCATGTTTGTCTTGTCTGTCTGCAATTGTTTTTGCACCTATCCAACTTACCTGACCCAGACATACCTATGTCCCTTCCCCAACTTTCCTCACTCTCTAAAATAAAAATGAAATGGGCATCTGTCCCACAAAAAAAAAAAATCATCCCATACATAGCTCTTCACTTGTCAGATATCTTCTTGACAAACTTGATTCTGTTCAGTTGATCATACAACATGACTATGTTGTGGTCACCCCTCTCTCTGGAGGTGACAGTCCAAATTTGGTTAATATTTTGCACATATATTCAGTTTACACTGTTAAAGAAATAGCTGGCTTTGGTTCTTTCCTACGCCCCTCCTGCACATTCCATACTGCATACCCTTTGTTCTTCCCCCTGTTTGCTGTCCATTTTACCACATTCCTAACTACCCCATTTCACCACTTTAATCTGGTCAAAAAATAGAATCATGCACAACACACATAAGTTGCTGGAAAAGCAATGGATCCCTTCATTGTATGGGGATCCATGTCTGTGTGGAAGTGTGCATCACCCACCAACATGTAGCAATGGTGAGTGGCAGCAAACTGTTGTGGTTATCTCTGCAAAGCTGCTTCAACCCTCTGTGCTATGCCATCACACAACAATACATCTACTATAAACAATGGATGTCATTGCATTATCATTGTGTAATGAAAAGTATTTAAAAGTATTACATACACCTGGATTTTAACCCAGTACCATCTGGCTCTAAAAAGCAAAGTGTGAATGCATTAGCACAGGTTGCCATAGAGTCAGATAAGTAGCAGCTGTGTTTCATTGACTCAATACTATCAGGCTTTAACAATGTGGCTCATGTTTGCACACTGCTTAGCTACATGCAATCATGCATATCTCTGTGTATCTCACATGCGTATCTACTTTGCCAACCATCAAGCAAACCGCTGCTATGTTGCACTATGGAAATGTATATATTATTCAGCATTACTGTTGTGTACTATCCATTTCTGTCTATGACATGGAAGTACACCTGGAAACATTACAAACTGAGGGCCCTATCTATCAATGTGTCACATATTTATAATACATCCATGTGTTGCCAACCTCCAAGCACTGCAGTGGGATACACTTCTGCTTTTCTGGTGTCTTAGTCTTTTTCCACACATATATCACCTACAAAATGTGATATGCAATGCACATTAGTCTGGTAATATGCAGAACTACAACTATTGACCCATATGCTTAATAAGCCTTATCTCCAAGGCTAGGGAAGAAATCAGTGTGGACCTTATCCACAGGGACATATGTGACCTTCAACACACTTGACCCAACCCATTTTTTGTCAAGGGTGGATTTTGCTTATTGAACCATGTGGACGTTTTGGATACTGATCCCAAAGATCTGGATGAGGGATAACAGGACATTCCACCTATGTTGAGTTATTCAAGGCCTTTGACACTATCCTCCATTCATGTCTCATAGTGAAGATCTCCCATGTGGGGATTAAGCCATACAGTAGTAGATGGACAGCCAACTGGCTCACCAATGGAACACACAGTCTTAAAGTTGGGGACTGCACCTCCACCACTAGCCACTTACCATTAGAATACTACAAGGATCTGTGCTGGGTCCTCAACTGTTTGTGAACTACTTCCTTGAAGTGCAGGTAAAAGTAGATGGCCTGTGGTTAACCAAGATTGTAGATGACTTACCTTACTGGATGCACTCAGATAGAGTCACCCTATGATGGTAATATATTACAGAAGGGGCTGACACACACACAGATTATTGGTGCCAAACTCACGGAATGAACCTTAAAGCAAACAATGCCTCATTGTCCCTTTTGGTAATGAAGTATCCCTGCTATTTATGATATGCATAGCACTCCTCTAAATTTAAACACAGTGCTGTGAGATTTGGGAAGACTTTCATCACTATGTGCCCATAGTGGTGATACACACATTCTGCTTTGTGCACCTCATACATATGGACATAAATCCAAGACCATGGTGGTCATACCTCTGCTCTACCCCTATCAGACCACTAATTGAGTATTATGCTTCTTTCTGTCTGTACTTCTCCAGACACTTGCAGCAACTAGAGAAAACATAGATTTGTGCCTGGGAGAATCCAGGGCCTCCAAACTTGACAAACATGGAAAGACTGAAAGACTTGTCACTTTACTCAGTATCTTCAGGCTGCGGAGAGGTGACTTATGCCTGTCCTACAGAGCAGTCTCAGACCTGCTCTACTGGAAATGCTGTACATCTGCAAATTAAATAGGAGAAAAACAACTTGCCCCTAGGGTTTTCAACCTAGCCTATGACATAAACAGAACATGCTGGGGAGACAGCTATATCCCCCAGTGATTCACACTTGTCTGTAATAGGCTCCCACTGCATCTGAAGCAGTGCTCTTCAATGACCCTGTTCAAGCACAAACCTAACTATTGGTTGGGTGACAGTAAAGTCACCTCTGGGGTGGCACCTATGTCCCTCCTGGACAGGGCCAGTTGGTGCTGCTCAAAAATCTATCTGCTAACAACCATTTAACCATGCTCAATAAAGGTACTTGTGTTTTTACACAACTAGGCTTTTAAACACTGTAGCACCATTAGGCTAGCCTCCTATGAACATATGAAGTTATGAATCTATGCAGGCCTCCCAACATCTAGTCTCCCACAAGATCTGCTGATGTTATCTGCTATAAGTTGACCTGCACTCTTGTAAAACTCAGACTTGTGCCATGGTACTTGCGTAAAGTACTGTGTGTGTGTATGTGTGTCTATACAGAAAAGCAGAAGTGTATCCCACAGTTACTGCTTCAATGCCAAAGACGACAGTATTTTTGTACTTGCAGATGCCTACACATTCATTTCATGCAGCCCACCCAACATCATGTATCCCACATGGCTGCCGATGTCATCTACTATACTTTGACCTGCACTCCTGCAAAAGTCAGACTTGTGCCATGGCACTTACTTAAAGTACTGTGTTCTGTAGTGTGTGTGTGTTTAGATAGGTAGGGGTTCTATTTTCACTGCAGTCAAGTGCATTAGTGTGTGTGTATGTGAGTGTGTGTGCAAGCTCTTGCTTGACATTACAGACAGCATTTTACACCAGCATGTGGAACACTGTTATATTCTCAACAGACACTGCTAATGTTATCAGCTATAAAATATTGTCAAAGACACTCCAAGTCAGACTTATGCCATGGCACTTGTGTAATGTCATTGGTTCTGTAGTCTGTGTACTTAGATAGGGAGGGATTCTATTCTCACTGCTGTCAACTGGGTATGTGTGAGCTCTTGCTTGACATTACAGAGACCATTTTACACCATCATATGAGACACTGTTATATTCTCTTCAAAAGACACTGCTGATGTCTTCAGCTATAAAGTGTTGTCTGAGACAATCTAAGTCAGACTTGTGCCATGGCACTTGTGTAAAGTACTGAGTTCATTAATCTGTATGTTTAGATAGGTAGGGGTTCTATTCTCACTGCAGTCAACTGGGTGCATGTGTGTGTGTGTGTGTGTGTGTGTGTGTGTGTGTGTGTGTGTGTGTGTGTGTGTGTGTGTGTGTGTGTGTGAGTTCTTGCTTGACATTACACCAGGATGTGGGACACTGTTATATTCTCCTCAACAGACACTGCTGATGTTATCAGCTATAAAAACTTGTTTGAGACACTCCAAGTCAGACTTATGCTGTGGCACTTGCATAAAACTGGATTCTGTAGTCTTTGTAGTTGGATAAGTAGGGGTTCTATTCTCACTGCAGTCGACTGCATATGTGTGTGTGAGCTGTTGCTTGACATTACAGATAGCATTTTACCAGCATGTGGGACCCTATATTCTCCTCAACAGACACTGTATGTTATCAGCTTTAAAGTGTTTTGTGAGACACTCCAAGTCAGACTTGTGCTGTGGCACTTGCGTAAAGTACTGAGTTCTGTAATCTGTTTACTTAGGTAGAGATTCTATTCTGACTGCAGTTAACTGTGTGTTTGTGAGCTCTTGCTTGACATTATAGACCACATTTTACATCAGCAGTGTCTGTTGAGGAGAATATAACAGTGTCCCACATGGTGATGTCATCAGCTATAAAGTGTTGTCTGAGACACTGCAAATTAGACTTGAGCTGTGGCACTTGCCTTAAATAAAGAGGTCTGTAGTCTGTGTACTTAGATAGGCAGGGTTCTCTTTTCACTGCATGCAAGTGTGTGTGTGTGTGTGTGTGTGTGTGTGTGAGTGTGTGTGTGTGTGTGTGTGTGTGTGTGTGTGTGTGTGTGTGTGTGTGTGTGTGTGTGTGCGTGCGTGTGCATATGAGCTCTTGCTTGACATTACAGAGAGCCTTTTACACCAGCATTTGGGACACTTATTACCATTTTCTCCTCAATAGACCGCTGATGTCATCAGCTATATCAGATTTTTGGATATGCAGTATTTCCACCAGGGCAGGGGCAGGGACTGGCCTGGAGGCCACTCAGAAGTCACCTCATCCTATACAAGAAATATAAGAAAGATTAAAGTGACATAGCTTTTGATATATCCACATACATCATGGCATGGTTTGTAAGCCCTGTGTTATTTTGCTGAGAAAACCCTGTGATCTCTCCAGCTGCTGCATGTGTCCAGTGAGGTGCATGCAAAAAAAGAGCATTATACCCTTATATTACCTGGTCAAGAAATAAAACTTTAAGTGAAACTTTACATTTACTACTCAGATAGTGCTTACTCCATGCATTATTAATATCTTCTGTCTCAATAGCATATAAATACTCCTATATCCTTTGATTCAGTTCTCTAGTAGTCTTGCCTGCATAATAGGCAGGGCAGGTTGAGCAAATAGCAAAATAAACTACAAACCTGGATTTGCATAGTACTCCTGTACTATGTTATCATTGGTGGACTCAATGATTGTACCCAAATTACAAGAATCAGCAAACTTGCTAAGCCAAAGGCCATATACTTTAGGCTGGACTGTCAAGAAATAGACTTCAAACAGTGAAGAGCCAAGCACAGATCCATGGGGTTTTACAATGGTGACAGGATGATTCACCAATTTTCACAATATGTGCTCTGTCAGTGAGACAATTAGTTACCCATCTAGTGATGTAAGCATTAATCCCCAGATGGGAAGGTTTTTCTGGGACAGCTGCATGGGGGATTGTGTCAAAACCCTAGGACAGATTATAATAGGCAGTATGCACTGTCTTACCTTCATCCAGGCCTATCATATGGAACAAATGGGCTGTGACAACATCACAGATTGCTTATGGCATGACTCAGCACATACACCTTCCTGATACGGTTGAATACACAATTCAACACTCACTCCACAGGGCCTATGTTCCCATACAAGGGTATACAGCAACATTCATCCATCTGAGTTGGGCGGAGAGCACCTAATGCATGCATGTACAGAGGCATCCTGTCTCTCCTCAATAGTGAGGTAGACCAACACATCAGGACTGACCTCTTCTACATGTGCACTAGCAATAGTCCAGCTGTGTGCAACTGACCTGTGTGAGTTAATGCTACATCATTGTCTGTTACAACTGATAGATGTCCTCAAAGAGGTCATTGAGAGCATGCATGATTACAACAGTATCGCCTTGTGGACCTTGACCAGGTCAAGGCATTTGACACAAATCCACCCTGAAGTATTCAGTCAACACTGTCATATGTGGCCATAAACAGCTACATCAGCCAATGGGTAGACCAGGTTATCACATTCTTGGCATCTCACAATGTTGAACTGTGTGACATGACCTATATATCAGGTCCGGTGATTAGGTCTGTATATCAGGGCTGTCTGCTAGGCCCTTTCCTGCTCGTTAGTTAAGTGATGAACATCACATATAGCATACACATCTTGTGTCCAAAGAGCTGGCTGAAGGACTACAGACTGTGGGCAATTATTGACTCCAACTGTGATATTAGTATCGACAAATACCAAAAACTGCTTCTACAGCCATGACAACACCTGCAGTGACAATAAACTTTGGGGAATTTGTTAATTCAGGAAACAAACTCACCACCCAAGTATAATGTGGACATCACATCTTATAATCAGACCAACAGGTATGTGACCCATATCCTTGCGTACATGGAAAGTGGTACATCCACCAGCATGTGGTGACAGTGCTGACTACTCCCTTGAATGTGACACAAGTACTGGGTATGTGAAGGACATCCACATCAGAGGCCATAATACCTTATGTTCCCAGCCTTCATCAATGAATCATCACACCAATAACTGTGTACGATGCACCCTATTATTCTATCAACTTTCTAAGTTTGGAAGAGCAATATTAGAATTTGTTCCTATTCTGGGACCTTTGCTCCCCCATTATTCATGGTTTTGTTCAGATTTTGTGATCTAAGAAGTTGAGAGGTATATTTGAGATTCATTCCACCACATTTCTGTGTGACATCTTTGTCAAATATGTCCCTATTTCTGGTTAAATGTACCTGCATTATGTTGGCCTTTGTGCAGATGTGTTGCACTAACAGATTGACAGCTATCGGTAAAGCCTGGTAATTATTGTGGCATTCCATGCAAATCCACGGACCATATGTACTCTACTTTAAAACAAATTGCTATCCATGTTTGCTTACATAGTTTCCTGACCAGAAACACTGTCAGCAGACATAAAACCTTATTTTCAGTGCTGCGCACTGCCGCGCACGAATCTAAACTCCATATAAGCTTTGTTCAGAGCCTACACCGAGTTTATTGAATCCCTGGGAAATATTACCCAGGAATGCAAGGTTCAGTGATTTGGATCAAAACAGGTACTGTAACACAATATCTGTTTAGACCTTGCACCAAACTGTAGATATTGTACCATTCAAATGAGATAAAAATAAAACTAGGTAATTCTTGTACAGTGCTATTAACAAGGAAGATTAAATACACTGTAAAGTGATGTTCTCAGAATCACAGAATGAAGAAAGAACACTAAGTAGCCAATTAATGACTGTCAGCTAATCTTTTGTTAATTCACAACCCATTATCACTTGCCCCATTATTTGCTAGCAAATCATCTTGAATGTGCTGAAAATTGCCATAATCACTCAGTTGCTAGGGTGTGTACTACTATCTGCATTAGGCAGCATTTTTACTAGTTTTGTTTTCATTTATTTAACTCTTATCTTAATTTACCCTAATAATATAAAAACATTATAAATATAGATATGTATAAATATAGATATGTGTATATATATATATATATATATATATATATATATATATATATATATATACATATACATATATATAGATGCGATGTTTGCTCTGAGAGTTTTGATGGAGAAGTACAGAGAAGGTCAGAAGGAGTTGCATTGTGTTTTTGTAGACTTAGAGAAAGCATATGACAAGGTGCCTAGAGAGGAGTTGTGGTATTGTATGAGGAAGTCGGGAGTGTTAGAGAAGTATGTAAGAGTGGTACAGGATATGTACGAGGGTAGTGTGACAGCGGTGAGGTCTGTGGTGAGAGTGACAGATGTGTTTAAGGTTGAGGTGGGATTACATCAAGGATCAGCTCTGAGCCCTTTCTTATTTGAAATGGTGATGGACAGGTTGACAGATGAGATCAGACAGGAGTCCCCATGGACTATGATGTTTGCAGATGACATTGTGATCTGTAGTGAGAGTAGGGAACAGGTGGAGGAGACCCTGGAGAGATGGAGATATGCTCTAGAGAGAAGAGGAATGAAGGTCAGCAGGACTAAGACAGAATATATGTGTGTGAATGAGAGGAAGGATAGAGGAATGGTGAGGATTCATGGAGTAGAGGTGGTGAAGGTGGATGAGTTTAAATACTTGGGATCAATAGTTCAGAGTAATGGTGAGTGTGGAAGAGAGGTGAAGAAGAGAGTACAGGCAGGATGGAGTGGGTGGAGAAGAGTTTCAGGAGTGATGTGTGACAGACAAGTACCAGTAAGAGTGAAAGGGAAGGTCTACAAGAAGGTAGTGAGACCAGCTATGTTATATGGGTTGGAGACAGTGGCACTGACAAAAAGGCAGGAGTTAGAGCTGGATGTGGCAGAGTCAAAGATGTTAAACTTTGCACTGGGTGTGACGAGGGTGGAGAGGATTAGGAATAAGTATATTAGAGGGTCAGCCCAGGTTGGAAGGTTTGGAGACAAAGCAAGAGAGGCAAGATTATGTTGGTTTGGACATGTGCTGAGGAGGGATGCTGAGTATATTGGGAAAAAGATGCTAAGGATGAAGCTACCAGGTAACAGGAAAAGAGGAAGGCCTAAGATAAGGTTTATGGATGTGGTGAGAGAGGACATGCAGGTGGTTGGTGTGACAGAGCAAGATGCAGAGAACAGGAAGAAATGGAAACAGACGATCCACTGTGGCGACCCCTAACAGGAACAGCAGAAAGAAGATGATGATATATAGGTGTTTGAATCAAGCTCAGTGGCAACATGTGCATGCCTGCTATAACTGTATATTTTTGGATAAAGGTGTATAAGGACATCAGGACCATAACAAAGACAGCATATTTAGTAGGAGTGGGCATATGTGAATTCAGTATTTAACACTGCTATTTAGTATAGGTGAGTATCTGTCTCTATACTAGAGACAGTGAAGGGGGAAAAGTAATGCATCCAATCCAACCTAAGCAGTATTTGCCTAGTCAATGCATATACTTTCATCTGTTGTGTGATCCTAGAATATGAATGTGGATGTCCTTGTAACCTTGCTTTCACTGGAGTAAATGCCATGGAAGCTTTAAGAAACACCCATTGTGGCATTTCAGAATCAAAAAGGGAAGTGAATAGAAAGATAATATTGTGGATAAACTATGAATAGTAATATGTGGGTTGTTTTATAAAGATGAATGCACATGATTAAGTGACAAGAATAAAACAAATGCCTAAAAATAGATCAGACCTGATGCATTAATAATGATTTACTGGTGTAAGAAAATTACTGAAGACAGCTTGGATAAATTATCTAGTCACAAGAGACAAATTGCAGGGAGCAAGTACAGGCTACAATACAATAAGTGGTAAATAGCCCACAACCGTAAATCTCACTAGTCCCTGATTTTCAAAATGCTGCTTTTTTTTTAAATCATACTTTTGAGCTATACCTCATTTAACTTTTTTTCAGGTAAACTACTGGGGTTTACAGCAAGCATTAGTATTGTTCATAAAATGCATGTTGATGCAAAAATTAAGTATGCCACAAGACTATTTAAAAACAAAATATTCTGCATTTTACAGCCTTTGTAACAAATTTATTTAGGGAGTTAGCTTTGTCAGGAATTCCTAACAAGTTTTGACTGTTACCACTTAGTAGCAATATTTGAAGACAGAAACAGCCCATAGTACGGTAAAAATAAGTGTCCCACTATTTGTAGGAACAGGCCAGTATAATACAACAGCACATGAAGTTATTTACCTGCTGTGAGATGCAAATAACTCAAAACTACCTTTACCAGTCTGACAGCTAGGGAGAGGATGTATGCATGTATGTGTGTGTGGGGTGGTGAGTTGAAGAACATCTTAGGCATAACAAATGACTAAAAATAGCCACTTTAGAAAGAAAAAGCAGTAAAGGCACTTAAGAAAGACTTTTCTGGGAGATTATCCCAGCTTGTCTTTTACGCAGTCATTGAACATCAACGAATGGTAATTAAACCTAACTGAAAGAAAGCAGGGCTTGCTTGAAAAGACATGTAAAGTTAACGCAGTGACAGAAGCTTTGTGCCTATGTGATGTAACAATCTAAAGACAAATGCTGTGTTGTGGGACACCAAGAGATAGACTGAAAAATCAAAATCACAACAAGTTGCTAGACCTCATGTGGGTAGACTATGGAAATACATATAACATAAAATAAAAGTATATAGTCCCAGGGTGGTGTTAACATGTGCAAAACATCAAGGCATGATGAAATAAACATGTTTTTTCAGTCTGTGAGTGTGGTTCTCTTTTAGAAAATTCCAGGATCATACATCCTGTGGCAGAAGGTATTTACCTGGTCTCCCTGAGTTGGAAAGCACTCTTGGGAGCACAAATTGTGGTGGATTATTGGCTAGAGAGAGATGGGAGTAAGTTTTCATGCTTTTCATTGGCGCTATAAAACAGTTGAGTTTGCAACGCCTTGTGCTCAGTTCCACAGAGCTCTGCAAGATTTTTAAGTATTTAAACTGCATCCAGAGCTATCCAGGCTAAGATAAGAATATTTTCTTTTTTTACTGCATTGCTTTACATAGTGATAGCTCCTGTTTTGGAATATTTATTAAAGCATTTATTGTGACAAGAATTGTCATTTCATTTTGAATTGGCTTTTCCTAGTTCTGTTTGCTGAAAGATTGCCTTGCAAAAGGGTAAATTAGCCAAGGACTAAGTTGTTTGATAGTTGTTTGTTGTTTGATCTCTACTTGAGAGCTACTTTTGCTATGCTTTTTTTACATTAAGAAATGTCAGGATAATCCATCTTGTAGAAGAACGTGTTTACCCGGTGTCTCTGAGTTGGGAAGCATTCAGAAGCTCAGAGTGTAGTCACTTAATGGCTAGAGGGCATAGGAGTCAGTTTTCAAATTTTTGTTTCACTGCTATAAATTAGGAGAGTTTGTGTGGAGCTGCCAATCACACAGCAGTGGCTAGCAGTGTCCTGAATAGTATCAAATGCCTGTACAGTAAAATTTCCCTATAAAGTTAGGATTAGGTCCATACCCTTAATAAACAGTATGGCATTATGTGGAATTAATCTTGGAGAAGCTAGCTTGTGCATTGAATAGCACTACAATATCCTAACACTATACATCTTGCCTTAACCTCAGAATCTAGTTTGCATATAGAATAGCAGTATGACATCATAGTGCTATAAAACATCTTGCCCTTAACCCCAGAAACTACCCTAGGGGACCCTTGCTAAAACCTAATCCTTAATCCTAAACAGTCCAACCTATTACAGGACTGCGCAACATGGATATGCAATTTCCTAATATCTCTGTGGCCAGCTTGGTAAATGTGGGCATTCTAAAGCAATTTAGCAATTGCCTCATGTTCTCAGACATCCAGTTAACCATTAATGAAAATAACACAGTATATGAGAGATGCAAATACACAACTTCAATGGAGGCAAAAATTCCCACATATAAGCGAGGTTGTCAAGAATACCCACACTATAGCCCTCACACATACCGCTCACCACACACACTGATTGTCTTATGCTGAGGCACTTAAAAGAAATCTTCCCAAATCTCAAATATCTCCAAAGGACCCTAATGGCAACATTGCTCTTCATCAATCACTAAAACACACAGCAAAAGAAGCGCCAAACATCTCACACTCTTGTCATTGGGGACTCCGTTGTGTGACACTCAGATGCCCCACTCACCAGGTTAGACAAAGAGAATATAACAGTTAGTTGCCTTCTAGGAGCCACAATATTACATACGCACTGAAGTCACTGCACACCCGGGCACTAATTTGATTTTGTCATAGTCCATGTCAATGTAAATGACATGAGAAATACCTCACTGGAGTATATAAAAAGAGACATAATGTATCTCACAGAATATGTGTCACAGACAAGTATGAGCCTTGCATTGAGCAGCATTCTGCTTTCACCAAGGATGATGACACAGTATGAACATAAAATGATTGATTTTACTTACTGGCTTAGTTGCTGGTGTCACTCCAGGGGGAATCCAGTATCTGTCAGAAAGGAAAGACATGGTCAACAGACCACACTGCTTTGCCCTATGCCCTATGGATTATTCCATCTATATGGGCTGTACCTGTCACCCTAGGCTTTTAGATATTGGCTAACATTTTATCTACTCTTTACAGACTATTTTAGGCAATGACAAAAAAGACAATGCTACCAACATAATGAAAAAGTCTCCAAGCAACCTTAAGATGTTACTGCTCAATATAGGAGCCTAAACAAACAAAAAAAAAACCTCTACACCCTTTAAGCTTGCATCATTCTAGGAAATGTAGACATCTGTGCCTTGACCAAGACTTTATTTTGTTATTTATTTATTTTATTTATTTATTATTTGTTAACCGAGAAAGTCTGACTTGGAACAAAGCCAATTTTCAGCGGAGGCCTGGGAAGAAATGCTCCAGACACATGTCTTTATAATGTGGGAGGAAACCAGAGCACCCAGAGGAAACCTGCATGAATGCAGGGAGGATGTGCAGACTCCACTCAAAAGGCACCCCAGCCGAGAACTGAACCAGAGAGCCTCTTGCTGTAAGGCGACAATGCTACTGCTGCACCACTGGGTCATCCAAGACTTGGTTTAAAGCACCAGAAATTACTCCAGCAGTGCAAGGCTATAATGCCTTCCATATATTTAGACCAACAACAGCACAAACTGGGTCTAAAGGTGGAGGTGTTTTGATCCATGTTAGCAACAAACATACCTCCAGGTTAGTTAAATAGTATCATGTGAAAGTCACCGTAGATAAGGTCCCTCACCATATCATGGCTAGCTACAGGTCATCATCTAGGCCATTATAGTCTCATGACTCTTTCCTAAGCCTACTAGATGCACTTACCATCTAATAAAACATCATATTCATGGATGACTTTAACTACCCCTCTATAGATTGGAAAACGTACATTGCTTCAAACTCACAGGCACAATGCTTCCAGGACTTTATTAACACAAAAACTCTGGAACAGATAGTGCACACTCCAACAATCAGCCATACTGGATCTGGTAATCACCAACATGGGACAGTGCTACACCCTCCTCTGTGTCAAGTCCTTACTACTGAGGACAGATCACAATGCTGTCTCTTCAGAAGTAAAAATCAAGCTGGACAACAACAGTTAGGAACTAGTCTAAGGCAAACTACATCATATCAAATGACAGTTTGTCCTTAACCTCCAGACCACAACTACCTATGCAAAACTATTCATAGAGTCCCTATACAAACATGTAAATGGCTGCATTGAGGCTGGGGTATCCACCAGAAGTAAACCCAAAACAAACACTAACAACAAACCCCACCAAACATGGCATATAAAAAAAAAAAAAAAAAGAACTCGTGGTCAGAAATTAGGAAGAGCAAATCTCTTATTAAACTGAACAAGAAACTAAGAGTTTTAATTAAGTCCAACAAGGACAACTACAGGGTCAGAATAGCCTTGCAGATTAAGGATAACTATAAGGCCTTCATCAGCTATTTCTGAAATGTTAAAAGTAACACACAGCAGTTTGCTGACCTGGTGGTGAATGGTGGCACCTTCACCAGTCAGGGTGTCATAGCAAATCTACTGGCTGATAAATTCAGTTCAAGCTTTAAACTCCACTCCCCCTATCTCCTCTAGGTTAAATCCCTTCCAACTTACATCCCTCAACTATTAGCAGGGACTAGATGATGGCAGCACTTTCTAAAGCCAAGAACACCATCTGTATGGGTCCCTGAAAACATCTTTGCTTGCCTCCTGCACAGTCTAAAATATGACATGAGGCACTCTTCAACTACAGCCCTGAAACAGGCTACATTTCAAGGAGAGAACAGCATCAATCATTCCCTCCACAAAGAGGGGACCATCAACCAACTCAGGAAACTACAGATGCATCAGTCTAAAGAGCCTAATATGCAAAGCCATGGAATGAAGTATCATGGAAATGATTAACAAGGACAACTGCAATCTACAGACAATGGAGCCATCCCAATCTGGCTTTGTTAAGGAAAGGTTGAGTCTACTTAACCTGACAGACTTCTTTGAGAGGGTCACCAAGGCAATGGATGAAGGGTAAAATAGTGCATACCTTGATCTGGCCAAGGCATTTGATATAATACCTAATTCAGCCTTTATTGACAAGTTCTCTGAGTTAGGCATAAATTCTTGCATAACTCTCTGGATTCTCAGAGGCATACAGATATGACCCAAGAAGTTAGGATCAGTGAGACAACCTCCACTGAGAGACTGATCACTACATGTTCTGTTTGGGATCTACTTCTTGGAAGTCAAGACTACCATTTAAAGCCTCTGGTTCACTACATTTAGCAGATGACTGTAACATGGTAGCTATTATAAATTTACCCCAAGACACCAACATTTTGAAAGACAGTTTAATACTAACAAATGACTGGTGCCAAAGCCTTGTAATAACCTCAATGCCAAAAAATGCAGTATAAAACCCTTTGGTAAACTGCCAACCTAAGTTAATTACTACATCAATAAAACAGCCCTAAGAACTGACCCAGGAGTAATGGATCGGGAACATATGTATTTTATACAGCAATATGGCCTTTGACACAAATGTAGCTAAGATAGTAAAAAAAACATTTTATTTAACCCCAGTTAAGGGTATGGCATCCAGATCCAAAGAAGATATAGTATCACTTTATATTTCCTTATCAGAACTATCATTGAGTACAATGCCCCCTTTGGCATATACCTAACAGATACTTGCAACAACTGGTATGGTTTCTCACCAAGAAATTTCAGAACATGAATACCTGGTCTTACACTGATTGCTTTAGGACCCTGTCTCTGCATTTAGTTTCCTACAGGCTGCTAAGAAGGCATATTTGCCTGGCTTAAAGGGCTTCCTCAGACCCAGTTTTGATGAATCTGTTGCACATGTGCAAAACAAACAGCATCAGAAACACTGAATCCAGGGATCTGAAATGAACTTGTGACATGAACAGAATGTGCTCAAGAGACAGATATGTGCCCCAGATGATTTCCATGCTAAGGAATAGTCTCCATAGCCATATGGAACAGAGTTTATCCTGGACCCCATTCAAATGAAATGTTGATAATCAAATAGAAAATCATACATTTTCTTTGGTCTGGCACTGATGTCCATTATGGACAGAGGCCATCAATAAAAAGAGTATTTTTTTATTTTTAACACCTTGATCAAATTATCACTTAAGACGCAGGCAAGCATACATTTATATACAAGAAAATATACATTTAAATGAAAGCAAACAAGCAATATTAACATATTCCCAGTTGCAAAAACTATACGTCACATATATTCTTGTGTATATTTATCATCAATTCAACACTACATAAATTGATCAATTCCTGCCTTCCCTTAAACCTTACTCCTCCTCCAAAACTTTATTCTGCATGTATTGTTCCCACAATTTCCATTTTTTTCTATGTAATTGATTCCTACTCTTTTCTAAAGATCCCACTTCCAGTTCTTTTATATCTGTTAGAATATTCAATTCTTTAAATACAATAATTTAGCCTTTGATTTCCATTTTCTAGTAATTGCTTTTTTTTTTTGCATCCACCAGAATTAAACTTAACAAGGCGTTACTATGTCCAGGCAATTCAGATCCTGTATCCCAGCTCAAAAAGAAATGATTTCCTCAGTCTCACCCTTTTGCTCAACCAATATTTCTGACAGAGAACTCTGTAGGAAAATTTTAAAGTCTACCAACTCATTACACTTTCAAAACATATGTTCTCAGTTACCTCTTTCCCCCCCATCTGACACCACCATTTTCCCTCTACCTGAGGAAAAGTTCAGAGTCTGCTTTGGGTATAAAAATACATATGCAAACACTTCCAAGCAAAAATCCTAAATCTTCTAGGCTCTCTTGCAAATTTGGGAGCCATACATAAGTCCTTCCATTGTTTCCTTGTGAATTGCTTATCCAATCTCTCTTCCCAATTTGTTCTACCCTTCTCTGATAAAATCTTATAGTTATTGTGCAGTATTTTATATGACGTACTAATTATCACTTTTTTTAACAACAGCTTCTGTTCTGGATTCAATTAAAAAGGATCCATTTATCCCTTTCTGTTTGCCTATACTCATATCAATCCCTGATAGCGAAGGTGGTCTCTAGTCTGCAGCCCAAATGTCTTCTTGGCTTCTTCCCATTTTATTACATTTCCCAATCTAGATATTTGTTGCCAATACTTTGATTCCTTTGCCAGTTTTCTCTGGCAAATTCCAGTTCCTACTTGCCTGTTCTCTGTACCCCTAACTGCAGTCACCCCTATTAACAAAATCTCCTTTCTCCATTGTTGTGATGGATTAGTTCTTAGAATAATAGAAGCCTTTTTAATCCATACTCCTAAATACTTCATCTTATCCTATCCCAATAAATATTGCTGATCTAATTCACGTGTGGGTACATAATTTATGGCCATAGCCTTTGTTTTATCTTCATTAATTTTATATCCTGAAAAGACTTGAAACTGTCTCAAAATGTTCCACAACACTAAGATGTAGATTTCTGGATTTATTGGGTATAAAATAATACCATCTGAAAATAAAGCCAACTTTTCTTGATTACCATACTAATTATATCCTTGAATTTCTGAGTCTGTTATTTTCTTCAACAATGGCTGTATGCATAAAGCAAATAACAAGGGGGGAAGAGGATACCCCTGCCTGTTTGCTCTTTTCAGACACAAGTTATCAGATAGGAACCCTCCCACTTTAATTCTCACCTCTAATCCTTCTTATATCCTAATTATCCATATCATTGTATCAGGAAATGCAAATGCTTCCATTGCCCTCTCATAAAATTTCAGCTTACTCTGATGAAAGCTTTCTCTCTGCATCAAGACCCACCAACCATAGCAGCATTTTCTTGCATCCTGCTTCTCTCTGGATCATCACTGTTTTATTAATGTTTTAAATGTTTGCTTCCCCTTCACAAAACCACTTTGATCCATATCTGTCAATTTTGGCAACAACTGTTCTTTTAGTTAGTATAGACAAACACTTTGTAATCATGGTTTAAAATTGAAATAGGTCTATATGAAGTTGGGTCTGATAGGTCTTTACAGTCTTTAGGTATAACAGCCACCACAACTTTCTTCTAAAATGCTGGTGCTTCTCCTCTTTTTAAAATACTGCTAAACAAAACCTTCCAGAGCTTTATCACTTTCTTCCCCTCGTAGATTTTAAATTTTCTCTGGAACACTATGTACTGCTAGAGAATTTCCTGCAGATTGATTATATATCACTGCTTTTATCTCATCTCAGCTTACTGTTAATTGTTGAGTATCATCTATGTCTATCTTTGGCATAATTAACTCTTCCATAAATATTTCCATTTGTACTCTTTCGAGATTTCCACATTCTCTACTTTATAAAATTTTCACATTACTGAAATATCTCTAATACCTCTACAGGCTCTCTATTTATTTTTCTTATTATAGGCTCACAAAGTTTCATGACAACCGTTTCTACTTTCTATTGCCTAAGTTGTTGTACTAAAAGTTTTTATGTTCTGGAATTATTATTATAAAAAATAGTTGCTTAGCAATTTTCTAAACTCACGCATATTATCCAGAGGCTTACCAATTTTTATCTTTAGCACTCTGCAGTTGTGCCTCTTCTTGTTCTGTGAGATTCCCCTATTGGAGTACTTTAACCTTTGTCAGCCCCTTTAAATTATTTGTGTTACTTCTTAACAATATCTCTTTCTGTTTTATATCTATATAATTTACAAACTCCATTTTCTTTCCTTATTACCCTTGAATAATTTTTGCAACCCATTCCACAAAATGCTCTCTGTATAACAGATGGGTGGAAAAGCACCAGTGTATTATTTTTACTTAATTATCCTGAATTTTTTTCTTAGGTTTTATTGGTGGATGATCTGAAGAATCTATTTTTAAACCTCAAACCTCATATAATGGAAATTCATTTTTGGGAGATGAAAATCACAAAGCTTAAATACCTGAATAGTGAATTTTTCCCAAGGTAAGTAAACACCTTCCCAACATGCCCTTTTCTCCACTGTAGTGTGATCCTGGATATGGTATATGTAGTTAGGGGGGTGTGGGGGTGTAGCTCCCCACCTAGATGGGTTTTACTTACTTCTGTGTGTGTTTCATTTAAGTTTAGGCAAGTGTTTACTTACCATGGGAAATTTTTGACCAGCTGTCTGTGCTATATTAGCTATGTGTTACCTCCCTACTGCCTAGTAATTTTACAAAAAAAAAAACAGTTTGTACTGCTAAAAGTGACAAGCAGCAATATTAGCTAATGTTCTGTTACCTACAAATGGTTGCTCTGATACAAGCATAGGCCTATGAATGCCTGATTAAGTGATCATTTGGCTTATCTCTGGTTGTTACGTTTTACTTTACAAGTGCTTAGTACTGCATAATACCAGCTTGCACTGAACTGAATTGCTATATCTAACTGTTATTATACTTTTTATTATCCATGCTTATGTTATAATTTCTAGCTGTGTAACCTATTGACTCCATTGCCCAATGTACAGCGATTAGATCCAGTACACTACCAACACCTGTGTTGTTGTACTACACATGAACAGAGTAAACTCCACTGATTTCTGTGGTTCTGTAGTGAGTCACACTCTAAGTTGTGAGGCTCCAACAATCTTTTGTACTCCCTAATCTTATATCAATCTATGCTTTATTATGTTGTTTTAGACCGCATCATTGATGTTGTAGTTCTGTGGATTGTAGTATTAGCATAAACAATTGAGTAGTCTTCCTACAATTTTGACATTTATGCATGCAAATGCTACTTAGTTATTTTATTTGTATCCTATTTTTACAGCATTGGTACTCTACTGTATGTACTGCTATTCTTCAGCACACATCTGCTTGGTTCCTAGATGTTAGTCTCAGTAATCCTACTCCCTGCCATCATTACTTATAGGCTACTGTACTTTATTTTTTTTTTGTTATTTTGCCTGTCCTGCAGCTGCTCCTTTTCTAACTATTTTTTCTCTCCTCTTTTATAGATTTGTGTCCACGGCTAAATTCTATCTGCCAACCTCCCTCTCCTATATAAACCCAACTTCAAGACAAAAGGCCAGTCCCAAATTTATCAATATCTGCAAGCAGTATATTATGTTTTCTAAGTAAAGTTTGTAATAGTGTAATTATACTGGTGTATCCTTCCCTTGCTCTCTGTTCCATATCGCCAGGCTGCTACACACTGAATAACACAGTGAATAACTCAACCACTTTTCTCACAACCCCCCCCCCAATTTATCCTAGACCATATCTGTACCAGCTGTCCCTTTCCTACTCCTTACTCGACCTCTGACAACATCCATGCCTTTCTCAAAAACACTGTCTTCTATTTTCAGGTTCCTCCATTCATTTTCTGCAGGAACCTACGGTATTATGCAGTACTAAGCACACCCCCTTCCACTTGTACCTTGCTCAGTATTTCTCCTTGTCCTCATAGCCCCCATTCTTACCCAGCTTTTGCTCTCCTCCCCTACCCTACTTTCTATCTTCTCTCCCTCCTCACTCTGTTCCCCTTAACAAAACTAACAACAATAACAAAAGTGAGACAACTGTTTTCTCTGTATCTGTATTCTCATCTCTCCCTAGCACTACATAGTTTCCCCTCTAGTTTTACATGCTTACCTTTGGTCTTACATGCTTGCCTTTGCTGATTGTTTCTGAAGGGCTCTGAGTCTGGTCTCTGGTTCAACCCGCTCCGTTCACCCTTGCTATGCTTGGGTTCACTCCGCTCTCCTACCCAACCCCCATTCCCACACACTCCCTCTTTCATTACATTTATACCTAGTCAGACCACACAACTCCCCAACCAATCCTCACCCACCTTCCTAGAATTCTCACTATCCCTACCTACCAACTCCACCCCCTCATCTCTTTTCACTCCACTCCTCCACCCACCCACATACCATGCACTTCTTCTTCTCCATTCTTACTAATACTCTGCTTCTCCACTTTCTTTTCCTCACCTACAACTCCACTTCCCTCCACTCATACCATGTCAGACATTTCCACTCGCCAACACTACCACTATCCACACTCCACTCCCAATCCCACACTTATAGTAACATTAACCCACAACTCCTCAATCACACAACCTATCTCCTCTCACCTCTTATACACTTACATACCCACCATCCTATTTCCCCAGCCTCCAAATACCACAAACTAACAAACAAACTTAGATCTCTTCTACTACACTCTATTACACAAATTAAACTCCAAGCTGACATCCATCCCAAACCAGGTCCCAATGACATCAATTCTCAACACCTACTATCTTCCTCGTGTCCCACTCCTACCACCTGTATTTATTACTGATTCACATCCCTACCCCCTTCCATAAATCCTCTAACTCTGATCTGCTCCTTTTAAATTTCAACCTCCATAGCATCATAAATAAAACCTGGAATTCCACATTGCCCTGCTCACCAGATATAGCTGTAATAACTGAAACTTGTCAACAAACGTGTAGGTGGTGTTATGTTTAAAGACACCCTCAAAGTAGTACAACTAACCTGCACCCCTCCTGATTTACCCACCTCTGAAATATTAAAATAGAAGAAAAACTCTCAGCATTACTGAAGGTGGTCTAAACAGCAGCAAAAAAATGTATCAGAATGGTAGAATGGACACACCACCATGGACAACTTTCTTAATATACTCGAAACAGAAGCAAAAACAAAAGCAAAACAAAAAAGGCAGCTACAAGTTCTAAAATGGATTTGCGCTTTCGGCTTCTGCCTTCATCAGATCCTTAATCAAAATCACTAATCAGTTGTATTAAATACAGATTTGGACCAATCATAAACAAGTAAAACACTTCCTCATGATATAAGCCAATAAAAACACTTATTTTATCATCTAATCAAATGCTAAAAAGAATTCATATTCCCCAATCGATAGCCGCTCAGATCAGAAAATCAACAAAGAAGCCAATCAGTTAACAACCCTGTGCAATGCTGAATCAGTCTAAAAAGTAAGCTGTAAGGCACACTCTTGTAACTTAATGAATTAAAATTAAATTGATATAATAACAAAGTGTATAGCACTTTCAGAAGTAATGCACACCATGTAGCAGAGCACTGTAAAGTGAAATCCTATTAACTAAATATAAAACTACCTTAAGTGTTGTAATTACTAAATGATACATCAATAAATTATAACAAAAATCTTAGTCAAATAAAAACTGAAATAAATAAAAAACTACACTTGAACCACAATGCTTGAGAGTATAAGCCTTATGAAGATCATCTCAGGCAAATATTAAGATTTCCAAAAAACAGAAGCTTAAACGAGCGTATACCACACAGGGCAACCTTTCCTCTAGCCTCTAGCATTTCAAGAGCTAACAAAGATCAAAACCTCCTTGTAGCAGAAGTTGAGCCTAAAGACTCTCAATCAAAGAGAATATCTTAATTATTTTATAACAGAGATAAAATTACGATAGTGTAGATAGCGCAAGTAATGCAATCAAACACCAAAATAATTAGGCTGACGAGATATGTTTCTATTATCTCTAACAATTAAGTTTACAAAACAAATGCTCAATAACACTTATCAATATACTGAGTTCTATGATAGTATATAAAAGTTGACACAAATAATCATTTGGGAAACAAAAATCCCTTCACTTTCAGTAAACCTTCACTTGACAAATCATGGAAACTTCCTCAAATGTATAAACCAATGGAGAATATACTTCAAACTATCAATCAGATGACAAAAAGGGGACAAACTCAACCGATCATCATCCAATCTCTCCACTGGAAACTGCAATGGATCCAGTCATGTGATGGCTGTTATAGCTATGTACTTCTACATTTGAGTGAATAAAGCAATAACTGTGAAAGTATTGTGAACCACTAATAATCAACCAGCATTGTTTGATTTCTTGAGATTCGATAAGCTTACACAGGGGTCTACATATATGCATATATGTAGACCTTCACTTATCATTCCTTTATGATACCACCATAAACCAATCATAGGAGCTTCCTCAGATGTGTAAGCCAATAGAGTATATACACGCATACATACATACATACATACAAATGTTTCAAGCATGGGCATTAAAGCCCTTCTAACTTGCCAATATGCCAAAACACTTGTTCCCTTAATAAATGTCCAGGCTGTTCTTAAAAATATGTAAACTAGTACTTGCTTTAATGTAATTAGGTTGTCTGTTCCAAGCATCAGCTACTCTGTCAGAGAACCAATTACACTTCTCATTCCTATAGAATCTTCTACATATGTAATCTGATGATTCTCTAGTACTTTTTGATAACCCCAAACATTCCCAGAGGTGGTTGTCCCTAAATGCCCTATATACCCGAATACGATCTCCTCTTAAATATCTGTAAGAGACACTGTACAAGTTCAGATATTTTAGTCTTTCATAATAACTTAGATTGTCACATTCGTGGATGCCCTTAGTATATTTCCACTGTACTCTTTCCAGTTTATTCATGCTTGTTTTCCTATAGGGTTTCTATATTGTTATTCCATACTCAAGTCTGGGTCTAATGTAAATAACAAACAATGACTTCATTATAATAAAGTATAAAATAGTAGCACAAGAGCAAAGCAATGAAGAGGTAAATCACATCGGTACTAAGTCCCATAAACAAAGTATCTCCAAACTCTTTGAAATCGAAAAAACGAATCCAAATCGAGTAAAAAGTATATAAAAGCGTTTATTGCAATAACAGGTTAGCGCTTTCGCAGGGTAGCTTCTTCAGACCTAAAACAATAAACTTTCAAGGAGTTTAAATACTCTCTTTGGCGGGAAAATGTGATCCCTTCTTAAAAAGACAAACAAAAAATAACATTTGCTTCATAAAACAAAATATATATTATATAGACAGTATAAATACAGTAATATAAACCAAGAGCTATAAAAACAAATTTATAACAATCATTCGTATAAGTATATATGAGAATACATCGCCCTCTCATCCTGAAAGCACATATAAGGAATGAAAATAAAAAATTAAAATCAAATCAGTGTCTTAACTTCCTCAATCTAAGGAAGGGTTGTATTGAGACCTTCCCATTAAGCCCAGGTGGCGTGTCGGATCTAAACTTAATGATCCAACTTGTTTCCCTGGCTTCAGTGTAGGTTCTAATGTCCCCACCTCTAATGGTTTTATACATTGTCTCAACTATTTTGAAAATAAAGGAATGCCCATCACCTCTGTCAAGGACATGCTATGCTAAAGCATTATGGGCACTACCGATCCTAATATGATATAGGTGTTCACGCATTCTATCTCTGAGACATCTATTAGCTTTTCCTATGTAGAATGCGGAACAACCTATACAAGAGGCCATATAGACCACATCTGTGGTCATACAATTTCCATGTGCTCTAAAAATAAAATCACCAAAACCTGCTGGATGTGAGAACGTGGGATCTATATCAATATAGGGGCAAAATTTACAATTATAACATGGTACAGTACATGCTGGACCAGCATATTCATTGAGATGTATAGGCTTAGGATAGCATAACATCCTTTTGAGGTTCATCTTATTCTTGTATGTGAACCTGGGTCTATCACCTACCACTTCTCTTATTTTCGGGTCAACTGACAGAATGTGCCAATGCGTATTTATAACATCCTTAATATATCCAACATCTTTAGTATAATAAATAGGAAAATGAAGCATGTCTCTACTTCTGTTAGTCCTATCATTGATACTAATTATGCAAGTAGAACCATCACTATTAGTAGAGAAATTAGCAGATGCTGCTGAGGAAAAATATGGTGCAGCTACATTGGTTCTCAACTCAATAATACCAGCCATTCCTGTACTGAAGTCAGATGTACTACAACAACGTGCCCTCAATCTGTTTTCTAATTCCTCTAAACCTAAATTACATTCACGTTCCAAAGGTGTATATCTGGAAACACGTAATGCTTGTCCCCGAACTATGTTCCGATAGACATAGCCAGGGTGCATACTATGGCGATGTAACAAGGTATTTTTATGACAGGGTTTCCGATAGACCCCTGTGTTAATCATCCCATTAGGTAATCTTTCCACAAAAATATCTAGGAACGGAATCCTTACTTCAAAATAATCAACAGTGAAACGAAGGAAATCTGTGGAGGTATTAACCTCATTCATAAAGATGGCCAGTTCATCTAGTGTACCTGTCCATAAAAGGAACAGGTCATCAACAAAACATTTATAAAATGGGACATACCTAATATAAAACTCGTTATTAAACAAAAAAAAATAATTTCCCATTCAGCCATGACCAGGTTGGCGTAGCTATTGGCACAAGATGTGCCCATAGCTACGCCATTCCGTTGAAGGAATACCTGGTCTGTAAAACAAAAGACATTGGACTCTAGAATGACTTCCAAAAATGTCAAAAGGAGGTCTATCTCAATGTTGGAATAACTGGATGTCCTTCTTAGATAATTCCCCACCATATCAATGCCTTCTGAATTTGGAATCATGGTAAAAAGGGATTGAACATCCATAGTTATGAATGCATAGGTTGTTGCAGATGTGTCTGTAGTTGTAAAATGATGTAAATCCAACAAAAATTGTTTAGTGTCCCTCAGAATATGAATGTTGGCATCTACAACTGGTCTCAACTTGCTTTCTACATAAATGGACAATGGTTCCGTGGACCAACCCCTCCCCGCAACTATTGGTCTCAGTGGTGGGTGGGTCCTGTTCTTATGAATCTTGGGGAGGCCCTGTATAATGGGTAACAATGGATGTTGAACTTGCAAAAAATTGAATAAATTAAGATCTATGATCTCATTCTTATGCAGATCATCTAGCATACAGTCGATCCTACTAACCATAAATTCCACTGCTTGCAACGAAATGGGTTCATAGAATTCCCTTTCACCCAACAATTCAAACATATCATGTTCATATCTAGATGTATCCAAGATACATCTAGATATGAGATACATTTGAATGAGATCATAGATCTTAATTTATTCAATTTTTTGCAAGTTCAACATCCATTGTTACCCATTATACAAGGCCTCCCCAAGATTCATAAGAACAGGACCCGCCCACCATTGAGACCAATAGTTGCGGGGAGGGGTTGGTCCACGGAACCATTATCCATTTATGTAGAAAGCAAGTTGAGACCAGTTGTAGATGCCAACATTCATATTCTGAGGGACACTAAACAATTTTTGTTGGATTTACATCATTTTACAACTACAGACACATATGCAACAACCTATACATTCATAACTATGGATGTTCAATCCCTTTTTACCATGATTCCAAATTCAGAAGGCATTGATATGGTGGGGAATTATCTAAGAAGGACATCCAGTTATTCCAACATTGAGATAGACCTCCTTTTGACATTTTTGGAAGTCATTCTAGAGTCCAATGTCTTTTGTTTTACAGACCAGGTATTCCTTCAATGGAATGGCGTAGCTATGGGCACATCTTGTGCCAATAGCTACGCCAACCTGGTCATGGCTGAATGGGAAATTAATTTTTTGTTTAATAACGAGTTTTATATTAGGTATGTCCCATTTTATAAACGTTTTGTTGATGACCTGTTCCTTTTATGGACAGGTACACTAGATGAACTGGCCATCTTTATGAATGAAGTTAATACTGCCACAGATTTCCTTCGTTTCACTGTTGACTATTCTAAAGTAAGGATTCAGTTCCAAGATATTTTTGTGGAAAGATTAGCTAATGGGATGATTAACACAGGGGTCTATCGGAAACCCTGTCATAAAAATACCTTGTTACATCGCCATAGTATGCACCCTGGCTATGTCTATCGGAACATAGTTCGGGGACAAGCATTACGTGTTTCCAGATATACACCTTTGGAACGTGAATGTAATTTCGGTTTAGAGGAATTAGAAAACAGATTGAGGGCACGTTGTTATAGTACATCTGACTTCAGTACAGGAATGGCTGGTATTATTGAGTTGAGAACCAATGTAGCTGCACCATATTTTTCCTCAGCAGCATCTGCTAATTTCTCTACTAATAGTGATGGTTCTACTGGCATAATTAGTATCAATGATAGGACTAACAGAAGTAGAGACATGCTTAATTTTCCTATTTATTATACTAAAGATGTTGGATATATTAAGGATGTTATAAATACGCATTGGCACATTCTGTCAGTTGACCCGAAAATAAGAGAAGTGGTAGGTGATAGACCCAGGTTCACATACAATAATAAGATGAACCTCAAAAGGATGTTATGCTATCCTAAGCCTATACATCTCAATGAATATGCTGGTCCAGCATGTACTGTACCATTTTATAATTGTAATTTTTGCCCCTATATTGATATAGACCCCACGTTCTCACATCCAGCAGGTTTTGGTGATTTTATTTTTAGAGCACATGGAAATTGTATGACCACAGATGTGGTCTATATGGCCTCTTGTATAGGTTGTTCCACATTCTACATAGGAAAAACTAATAGATGTCTCAGAGATAGAATGCGTGAACACCTATATCATATTAGGATAGGTAGTGCCCATAATGCTTTAGCGAAGCATGCCCTTGACAGAGGTGATGGGCATTCCTTTATTTTCAAAATAGTTGAGACAATGTATAAAACCATTAGAGGTGGGGACATTAGAACCTACACTGAAGCCAGGGAAACAAGTTGGATCACTAAGTTTAGATCCGACACGCCACCTGGGCTTAATGGGAAGGTCTCAATACAACCCTTCCTTAGACTGAGGAAGTTAAGACACTGATTTGTTTTTAATTTTTTATTTTCATTCCTTATATGTGCTTTCAGGATGAGAGGGCGATGTATTCTCATATATACTTATACGAATGATTGTTATAAATTTGTTTTTATAGCTCTTGGTTTATATTGCTGTATTTATACTGCCTATATAATATATATTTTGTTTTATGAAGCAAATGTTATTTTTTGTTTGTCTTTTTAAGAAGGGATCACATTTTCCCACCAAAGAGAGTATTTAAACTCCTTGAAAGTTTATTGTTTTAGGTCTGAAGAAGCTACCCTGCGAAAGCGCTAACCTGTTATTGCAATAAACGCTTTTATATACTTTTTACTCAATTTGGATTCGTTTTTTCGATTTCAAAGAGTTTGGAGATACTTTGTTTATGGGACTTTGCACCAATGTGATTTACCTCTTCATTGCTTTGCTCTTGTGCTACTATTTTATACTTTATTATTCTCGTTTGGCTTGTTGCACTAGAGCATTAACTCAGAGCGACTCCACATTTTGTTGTTATACTTAATGACTTCATTATGTTTGATTTCCTAGACTTTATAAATCTTTTTATACAACCTATAGTTCTATAACTATCATTAGCCAATTGGTTGATATGATTAGAAAAACTCATATACCCAGGTCCTTAAGTGAGTTGACAGTTTCAATCACTGTGTGCTGTATTAAATATTCACCTTTCAGTTTATGTCTCCCAAATCTCATATGCTTAGTTTTTGATGTATTTATCAACATATTATATACTTCAAACTACTAATCATATGGCAAAAAATGACAAGCTGAACCAATCAGCCATCATCCAATCGTTCCACTGTAAGTCACAGATTATCCAGTCATGTAAAAACTATTACAGCCGTATACTTCTATGTTTAAGTGAATGGAGCAATAACTGTAAAAAGATTTGCAAACCACAAATACACAACCAGTATTACTTAACTTCTTAACTTTCAATAAACTTGCACAGGGGTATAGAAACAGAGCAACTTCTCCATGAAAGCAAATAAAACAAGCTAAGACTATCACAACCACCGCACATTTAGCCAGACATACTAAAACTCCCTAAAACCTAGGACTGAGTAAAGCACTTCAAAATATGAATCTCAAAGAATGCCATCATGTAATAAATCACCAAACTAAAAATAATAATAATCATAACATGCTATACCATCAAAAAAAATCCTGAGTCAAAATTAAACTATGTGCAATAGAGATGAAATCCAGTAATAGAACAACCAAAATGATTATTTCCAACAAGTATATACCAGCTAAGAGAAACTTAAAGCCCTTCATACTTAAAATAGCCAAAATAGTCACCAGGGTAGTAATCCTACCAGAACAATTTCTAGGGTAGTATGATATGATCTGATTACAAGACTCCCCTTATTTGCAAGTCATTATGTAGACCTATTCCATCCTTTTATACATAATTCAAAAATTTAAAATCAAGCCGACTAGTTATTAACTATATTTTACAAGGGGTTGTTCCTTCAAAATTGGTTTGAGGGGGACCATTCCATTTAAATCAGGAGGATGGTCTGCATGTAGTTCTATAATCCACTTGATGTTTTTCTACCTCAGTTTGATTCATTAAGTCTCATCCTCTTTTATTCTCTTTCAATGTAGCTATGGCCATAAACTTAAACTGATGTTTTTGATTTGCCTTTACATGATTCCCTAAAGCATTGGTTGGCACCAAATTCCTAATGTCAGAGAGATGAGGTAAGATCCTTTTCTTGAAAGCTCTGTTAGTCTTGCCAATGTAGTAGGCATTGCAGTCATTATATACTGTTATATAGATAATGTGTTTGCTACTGCAGGTAACATAGCCATGAAAGGAGTATCTATGTTCTGTGACTGGATGAAAGAATTCATCAGTGGTATAAATAGATGAACAAGCCTTGCAAGAGCTACATTTCCATGTGCCTTTCCTTTGCGATGGAAAATTTTCAGCATTTCTTCTTGAAATTTGATAGCCATTTTTATGGCACAACAGTCTCTTCAAATTCTTCCTATTTTTAAATGCAAAACTTGGTGTGTCACCTACTATTTCTCTAATTGTGGTGTTTGAGATTAAAACAGTCCAATATTTTCTAATGGTTTCATAGACCATTGCTAAATCAGAGCTATAGGTCAGATTGCATCTCAATATCATCTTCTCAGCTCTACGTCTCACTGTTGGATGATTTCATCTAACTGCATAGAAAGGATGACTTTTCCATGTTCTCAAATCCTTGGCATCTTTCTAGGTGAAATTCACTTCCTAACACCTAGCCTTAAAATCACTAATCACTTTTTGATGCTCTATCAGAAACGTATCATCCTCTGTACAAAGCCTGGAAATACGCATAATCTGATTATCAACTATGTTGGTGAAAATGTGCTTTGGATGCATGCTGGTAGGATGAAGCATGTGATTCTGCTATGTGGGTTTTCTATATACAGTTGTATTAATCCCTTTAATAGAATCAAGACGAATTTTCACATCTAAACACTCTATTTCATTCCTAGACATATGTAGATCAAACTTCATGAACAAAGTAGCTAATCCTAAATAATCAACAAAGTCATTCAAACCAGATTCATCTCTTGCCCACACAAGAAGAATGTCATCCACAAACCTGCTGTAGAATATTACACTTAGCACCCAATCAATATTGAAGGTGGCCATCCATTCCTTCTCCCACTGTGCGAGAAAAAGATTTGAGTAACTATTCACACAGGGGGTACTCATCGCTACACCCCATTTCTGCCAATAGGGTTTCTCACCATATAGGAAGACATTGTTTTCTAAGGTCAATTCTAATAACCTGTAGACCAAACTAATGTTTATAAGTCCAACATCCATATATTTCCTTATGGCTTCAATCCCATAGGTGGTGGGTATAATTGTAAATAGACTTCTCACGTCTAAAGTGGCCAATATAAAACAATCACAATCTTATCATGTTCCTATTCTTTCATAAAGGCATTCTAAAAATTGGGCTGTAGCTCTAAGGACAGTATCCATTGCAGAGAGGAGTTTCTTCAGTTCAGTTTCCAAAAAGATTGAGGTGGGTTCAGTGACCCACCCTCTTCCTGATATGATTGGGCACATCGGTAGATCTTCAACACTCTTATGTATTTTAGGCAGGCCAGTTAGATGGATATAAGTGGATGCAAGACCTCAAAAAAATCACTTCTATGAAAAATATCTCACATTATACCCCTCTACAAAGGAGGATCCTCCAAAGAACTAACTATCATCCCATAGCCATCCTTTCCCCCTTGCAAAAATCTTAGAAAAATGCATCCACAACCAAGTCATTAGCCACTTCCTTAACAATAACCTAATTTCTAGTTCTCAGCATGGCTTCAGACCTAAGCATAGTACCAGCACTGCCCATCCTAACCTTCACTAACACTGTCTGTCCATCATCTCATGAACAAAGGCCAGCTTGTCTTTTCCATCTTTCTAGATATGTCCAAAGCCTTTGACACTGTATCCTACCAGCTACTACTTAATAAACTGTCTTCCTATGGCCTCAGTCCATCATCACTAACTTAGTTCCATAGCTATCTTTCCAATCGACAACAGGCTACAAAATGGGAAACTCTTTTCCCCCCTACTCTCCATCTCTCTGGGGTACCCCAAGGTTCTAGTCTCGGTCCTCTTCTCTTTATCATAGTCACAATCAACCTTAGTTCAGCAACTCAACTAGCCTCCATAGTATAGTATGCTGATGTTGCTACACTTACCTGCTCTGCCTCCTCACCCCAAGAACTCCAACTAAAAATGCAATCTTCTCTTCAGGACATTGAAACATACCTCTTTCAACACTAACTCATTTTAAATCCCAACAAAACCAAAATTATAGTTTTCAGTAATAAAAAACCCAAACCTTTCCAGCTCCCTCTCTCAATCTTCTCTGAAAAAGGAACCAAGTTAATTTCCACAAACTACACTAAACTTTTAGGTGTTACTATAGATGATAACCTTACATTTTATATATATATATATATATATATATATATATATATATATATATATATTGCCCAAACTATCAAAAAAGTCCACATCAAACTAGGCACCCTATATAGGGCCAAACCATGCTTAACTCCCAATGCCAGGCTAGCCACTGCTCGCACACCTTCTATCCACCCTCCTCTATGGCTCTCTCATATTCAGAAACCTTCAAAAATCGGACATCAACAACCTAGAATCATGTTACAATAAGATCTCTAAATTTGTCACTAATCATCCACACAGATCTCATCACTGTTCAGCTCTTTCACAGTTAAAGTGGCTAGATCTCCCCAACCTTTTATCACTAAATCAACTAATCTTAGACGACAAAATAATCTACCATCCCAGCGACTGCCCTGCTATCCCCTATTTAGTTTAACCTAGTACTAATCTTAGTGCTCTCAGATCATCCAACAAACATTTATTAAAGGTGTCCAACTCCTACAATTATTATGGTGACTCCTTCTATTCACACAGATTAGCCAAACACTGGAACACTCTTCCAGAGACCATAGCAAAAAACCCTATCTACAATCAGTTGAAATCACTCCTAAAGGAACACCTTACTAGTCATTGGCTGTGCACCTGCCACTCTCCAGGTTAATTATTTAACCACTTCTATTACTTTTCTCACCATGACTTCTATCCTCTTTATCTTAATTTGTTTTAGCATATAAAATACCCCAGTACTTGTATTGTAATTGCTTTTATTGTATTATTGCTCGTTATTGTACTATGATTGCATTGTACTATTGTTTGTATTGTATTATTGCTTGTATTGTTGCAATGTACTACTGTGGAGCTTTTCTCCCTGAGTCTCCACTGTAAATGGCTCCAGGCCCAGTCAAACATACCCAGATAACAAATGTAATAAATAAATACATTCACCTTTCAAGTATTTCAGATTTTGCTATTTGTCTTGAGATTTTGAGATTTTGAAGTAGATCTGATCTGAAATAATTATTGGATATGTGTTGAAGTTTTCAATAAAATGCAGATGTGTTTGTGATATCTCTAGCTAGTCTAGCCCTGTTATTGCACCTTGGGGAATAATATGCAAATCCAAGTTCCTACTACTGAATTCATGTCTTTCATACCAAATACTTTCATAACTTTCTTCAGAAATCTATCCTCTTTTTTTTATATTTTCCTTCTGTGTCTCCCAGACACATCCTCACCATTGCAAATCAAATTCCAGTCCCCAAGTATAGTAATATTCCCTGCTGAAAACTAATTATTTCTCTCAAATTTTCTTAAGCTCCACAGTAGCAGTTTTTGGTAAAGTATAAATGCATGTCAGTATGTAATCCGCCTCCCTTACCAATAGCCTCTTACTACTATGAATCTACCAGTATTATATTTTCCCTCTTCTATCATGATAGGAGCTCTTCTAGCAATTAGTATAATAATCCCCTTTTAATTTCTCTCTGATATTCTGTTGAGTATCTGTCCTGAAATCCTTTCTTTATCAAATTCAACTACTCATTTCTTTCCAACTGACTCCTGCAGCATTATTTGCACTCTGTATTTCTTATTATAATTCAGTACTCTCTTCTTCTGTCTATACTTGTAAGATAATTTACATTCCAAGATAATATGGATAGTGTAGCCATTATAAGAAGTTATTGTTCCCACCTATTATACATAGTTTTAATGTGTATTTCCAGATTTATTTTATATGTAGACACTACTGTTTTGCAGGCTGATCTTTTATACAGTTGTTTCTTTTCAACTCCATTTGAACCTATGTCATGCTTTTCAAGAATTTTTGTTTGAAAGAAAACCCTCAAAAATACATTTTCGGAACACCCCATGACCTAATAACTTAGAACAAACACACAAAACTATTTATAGCTTCAAAAAATGAAGTTTAACCCTCCAGATAGGAACAATTTCCCCAAATCTATAACTGCATACACAGGCATTACGTACGCTCAACTTGAGGTTACTTATATTAAAGTGCATGTTGCAGCCTGTACAAGTAATGTTGACCATCAGATGACTCACTTTGAGATCTAGAGTCTTTATCAAAGGCACGATGCTGCAGTACAGGCTCAGACACCAGTATCAAATGTTTCCACTTCTGCCTAAATTCTACTCCTTGTGATTCCACAATGTATGACCTTGCCTCTGGACATACACATTTTATGACTCCAATCTTATCAAAACCTTTTGTTGTCTGCATTCTCACTACCTCCCCTTTTTGTAATGGACTGAGCAGTTTTCTGGGCTTATAATAACTGGAATTCTGCAACAAATGCCTTTTCATGAGTTGAGCTTTCACTGGTTTGTTGTTCTTAGCACAGGGAACTAACAGATTGCTACTGATTGGTAGCTTCTGGTTTGTCTCGAGAAATAATAACTGTTTTGCACTTTGAAATGCACATTCTGCCAAAGCATTTGACTGTGGGTACTCAGGACTACTCGTAACATGAACAAAGTTCCACTCTTCAGCAAATCTTTTGAACTGCTGGCTTATAAACTGTGCACCATTGTCAGAAATAACTTTGTGTGGACTACCATGGACTGCAAAATTATGCTTCCACTTACTAATGACAGTACTGGGCGCTAGATTAGGAAGTAGGGCAATCTTGAACCACTTTGAATAAGAGTCTTCTAACACCAAGTAATGTTGACCATTCTATTCAAAAATGTCTGCAGCTACTGTTGACCAAGGTAGGTCAGGAATCTGGGTCAGCTTAAGTGGTTCTTTCTGTTGATGCGGCTTAGTACTATTACATACAGAAGAAGATGAAAGTAGTCTCTTAATATCCTTTGATATAGAAGGCCAAAATACTAGTCCTCTTGCCCTTCTTTTGGTAGAATCAGTTCCTGGTGGCCACGATGCAAGATAGTAGTATACTCTTGTTGCAAAGATTTTGGAACAATTACTTTTGGACCTTTCATAATGATACTATTGTCAAACAAAAGCTTATCTCTGTAAGTAAAATATGGTTGCACTTCTTGAGGTAAACAAGACTGTTTTGACGGCCATTCTCGACTGGTAAAGTGGTTGAGCTTCTGAAGAATTGGATCTGAAATGGATCTGAAGTTGTGTGATTTCTAAGCACATCAAAATGTGTGGAAGAAAAATTTCTCACTTGACTTCAAAATCAAGTTTTTCATTTTCATCTGTTCAGTGGTATTTCTGGGTGATCTGGTTAGAGTATCAGCAAGATAAAGAAGTTTGCCTTTTATGTAGACAAGATTGAAATTATACTTTTGCAATTTCAGCATCATGTGTTGTAATCTGGCAGGAGCTGTATGCATAGGTTTCTCAAAATAATGACTAGATGTTGGTGAGCAGTTTCAATTTGAATAGGTCAGTCATAAGTATAATCATGGAACTTCGAACATACAAACACAATTGTCAAGAGTTCTTTCTCTATCTGTACATACTGCATTTCAGTTTGGGTTAGAGTTTTGGATGCATATGCTACTGGTCTACTCTCTTCAAGAATTACTGCACCAAGACCAAATTTCAAAGCATCGCAAGAAAGAGTTACTGGTTTGTGAACATCATAATATCTTAAAATAGGACTGGCAATTCTCTGTTTCAGGACATCAAATGCACTTTGGTGTTGTTCTGACCAGGACCAAGATAAATCTTTGCATGTCAACTGAGTGGTGCTGAAAGTTGGTTCATGACTGGAATTAAGTTTCCTAGATACTTCACCATGCCAAGAAAATGTTGTAGGGCTTCAGCATTATCTAGAGCTGGCATCTCAAGAATTGCAGTTTGCTTGGAAGGATATAGTCATAAGCTTGAAATGGAAAACAAATTTTTATATTATTTTTATTTATTTTACATTTGTTGACCGGGCTAGTCTAGCTGGATATATTTCCATTTTCAGTAGAGGCCCGGGGAGAAAAGCTCCACACAGATATACAAAGTATAAAATATTGTTACATGGTAAAAAAGGAATACAAAACAAAATAAAAATAAAAACAGGTAGATTTACATTCTTGAGATAAAAACACTTGAGAAAAGTTCCAATATATAGAGTAAAGTTTAAGAGAGCTAGATCAGAATATAATACAGTAAGAGTTATGTACCATAGATAAAAACACTTGTGAAACAGTACAGTGAGCAGAATATAGCTAAAGACAGCTCAAAACAGAATAGTAAGAGTTATATACAGTAGATCATATGAGGTAGTAGTATTTAAAAGCTAAGATTATTAGAGTTTAAATAGGGTCAGTCTAATTTACAAGTCAAAAGCATGTAAAGGTTTGGAAGTATGGCAAGAAGAGGAAGAAAGAGGGGTGAAGAAGATGGTTAGTCATGGTTACTACAAGGGCATAGCCAGTGCATTTGAAGGTATTTTCTAAGGTTTTGTTTAAAGAGTGGTAAGGATGTAGTTAGAGTTAGTTCAGTGGGTAGTAGGTTCCAGTGTTTTCCTGCTGACCAACATAATTAACTTCTCTTAGCCTGAATTTGCACTTCTGAGGATTCAGCTTAAGATTCACTTCACATGCTGTTTCCAGAACTTTGTTGAGGTTTTTATCATGTTCAGTTTCACCTCCTACAAGAATATAATCTACTATAATAGGGCACGGATACCCAGAAAAAATTTGCTCCATTGCACGCTGAAAGACTTCACTAGCAGAATTTATCACAAATGGCATTCTCAAAAATCGGTACCTGCCAAAAGCAGTACTGAAAGTGGTTAGCAATGAAGATTTTCTGTTAATCAAAAGTTGCAAAAATGAACTATTTGCATCTAAGACAGAAAAACAGTGGCATTTGGCATAACAGCTTCAACTTCTTTGACTGTGCACATTAGTAGATGAGGTCTTTATAGTGCTATGTTCAAATCTTGTGGATTAATACATATTCTGATATCATCTGAACTTTTCTTATGAGCTAATACCATGGAAGATACCCATTCAGTCGGTTCATCAACTGGACAAATCACACCTTGCTGCATCATTTTGTCTAGCTCAGCTTTGACGCTGTTCTGCATAGCAACTGGAAATTTCCAGGCTGGTCTGAGAAATGGGCTGACTTCAGGGTGTAACTTCATGGAGAGCACAACTAGGAATCTGCCTAGAGTATCTTCAAGAAGATCAGCATAGGTAGAAAAAATAGACCTGCAAAATTATAACAGTTGTCTTTTAAGCTTACACGGTAGACTTCCTTATTAAATGAAAGTAGGCCCATTTTCAAACTGTCTCTGAGGCCAAATAATGACTTTACATGCCTTTTGACTACGTAAAATTGCAAGTCATAGCTGTTCCCAGCAGACTAATATGAAAGCACTACTGAGCCTTCCATTTGAATTTCATCACCACCATAAGCAAAAAGCTTCATACACTTTGCCAAATCAAGCTTCTCACCAGCACACACAACAGCAAATGTTTCTGCTATTACATTGCACTTTGAACCTGTATCAACTTTGAGTCTCCCATTGAGCTGAACAATACAAAATATTTCATTCTTTGCCCATAAATCTACTGCATTGACTGTTTCATTAAGCACAGTCACACCATCAACAGTAAAAGTAGGGTCACAGTTTTATAATTGATCAACTTATTGACTTGAATGTTCCCTTTTAATAAAAGAACGAGCCTCCTTTGATTTACAAAATCTTTGGAAATTATTCTGCTTTTTACATCTGTGACACTGCTGAACAAAATCTGCATATTTTTACCACCGCAATTATGACAGTTGACTATGAGGCTACATGAGGGCACAAGCTTTGTGTTTGCTGACTTCCTTTGTGATTCACTGAGGCTGTGCATGCTCTGGAACTTGCTAGAAAGCTACAGGGTCAGGGTTTCACAAGGAGTGTCACAGAAGTCACAGTTGCTATCATGTGCTTGGGCCTGTTTTTTTAACCACGTGAAGCATACTGTCAACATTAGCTTTAGAAGACACGGGAAGCATGAATTTCTCATTTATGAGCCTGTGTGCTTTCTGAGAGCTTATGCATTTGATAAATCTCTATGGCTTTATTGAAAGTTAAATCATTATCTCAAAGCAAAATCTTTCTCACAGCATCATCCTTAATACCACAAACAAGTCTGTCTTTTATCAACTCATCCCTTAAGTCACCAAATGTTTTAGTATTATTTCTCAAATCATTTATATATGCTGCAAAAGTTTCACCAGGCTTTCGATCCCTTATGTAAAATAAGTGCCTCTTCATTGTAATACTCATTTGGGGGTTACACATTTCTCAATTTATGTTTTAAACACGCAGGGTCTTCCCTTGATTTAGCCAGTACCACTATATGGCAGTTTTCCCCTCCCCTTCATTCACTCTTTCTATGGCTTCTGATCCAGCTAAATTAAGCAGAATAAATGCCTTTGTATGTGCATTTTTTGCCAGAAAGAAGCAGCTTGTATGAAAATATCTCACTTGCTCAAACACTCTCCAATTCTGTGTAATATTATTGTCAAATACAATTGGAGCAGGTCTATGAAATCCTTCTGCCAGTCCAACAAATTATGCTTAAACACACTGCAAATATGGCCATTGTGATTATGTATGAGCTTGTACACATACCAGGTACTTGAAATAAGATTCACATGCACAATAGACTCTTTGAAATACCATACTTTTCAAAATATTCTTTGAAATGGCTGCATTTTGTGAAATAACTGTACTGTAATACTACACAAACTTGTGAATACTTTTTAGACTTCAGAGATCTCAAATAGTTTTAATTAATATGAAAAATTAGCACATAGTGAAAAAATGCAGTTTCCCTTGTTTTATACATTTTATGCGATTCAGTCATTGCTTCAAACATTTTCATAACTATTTTGAATATTTTTATCAATATGTTGCAATTTCAGACATTTTGTTTAACTAGAAATTCATTTTGAGGGTTCTAAGAGCTTTGTTTTATATTCTTTGAGCAAGAAATTATTTAAGCAAGTTTTAGTACCTGGACTTTGTTTCTGACCTGTTTTATGAGTAGTTCATGCAGTAGGGATGATCCATTGCTGTATATTCTGCCAACTTTAACTGAGTGCCTCCTGGTCTTATTCTGGATCCCATTCTGACACCATGTTACTCTTCCTATGTTATAATTCAAGGTGAATAGTTGGGGTAGTTCGTTTATATGCTTCATTACATAGAAACACATCAGGATGGATAGCAGCAACATAAAATATAAACAAACTGATTGACAGATTGCACAAACATGTATGCTTACATGTCAAATAGCTCTCGACAAAATGACAGTTTCGCTCACATGTACTCAGTATTTATATACACGTGCAAGCCCATGGAAAGCTTCTTAAAGGTATATACACATACGGATCTACACTGCTATTGATGAAACTGAATCGAGTTGCATCCAGTGTTTGGAGGTTTCCTGTCATTACTGATCATTTATATGATAATTCTTTTTATGGCTTTGCTTATGAGGCTAATGAGACTTATGGGTCTGTAGTTTCCAGGGTCTGTAGCTGGCCTTCCTTTGTGCAGAGGGATGACTGTTGCTGTTCTCCATTTGTGTGGCACAAAGCCTGTTTGGAGGCTACAGTAATATAACAATTTCAGAGGGTCTGATAGGTCATGTTTCATGCTATTTAGAAGATATCCCAGGATATTGTCTTGGCCCATCAAAGTAGTATTCTTGGATTGAGAGAGAGCATTGAGGACCTTGTCCCTAGTGATAGTAGTGGAAGTTATATTTGATAGTATTTCCTAAGGAGAGGTTGAGGGGAGAGAGGGCTAAAGTTAGAGCTGAATTTGTCTGCCAGTAGGTTTGCTATATATTCTGGCACAGTATAGGTGGGTCCATATGCAATGAGCTCTTCACACAACTGTATATTGCCTTTGAGGTTGTGGATATAGCTAAAGAATGCCTTGTGGTTGTTCTTGGACTGAGAGGCAAAAGTTAACCCAAATTTGGCTTTGTTAGACTTTATCCGTACTGAGTTGTTTGTTTAGTTTGATGAGGGTGCTTTTATCCTGCTGGGTGCTATGCCTCCTACTTTTTGCCATGAGTTTCTTCCTTCTGTTATACAATCTATTGATGTTTTGATTCCACCAGGGTGGCATGTTTTTTTTTTTTAGTTAGTTCTGTACTTCTTCCTGGTGGGTACAGCTGCCTCTATGCAGCTATAAGGATGCTTGTTTAGAGTTTCTCTGAACAGTTCCATTTAGGCAGCAGTGTTCTCAGGGTTTATGGGGGCTTGAAATTTTGCCAGATTATCACTTAATAGTAGGGAGTTACCCTTAGAGCAGTTCCTGAATATTCCAGAGTTAGCTGGGTTTCCAGCTTTTATATTTACTTCAAAAGAGATCATTCTGTGGTCTAACCTTACCAGAGAAGACATTATACTAGGGGGTGTGCAGTACTCTTCCATATTAGTAAGGACCAGATCCAGTATGTTTGCACCACTGATCAACATATTGATAGTCTGGTCCGGGGAGTTTGTGTTTACAAAATCCAGGAACCTCTGTGCCTGCAACTTTGGTGTCATATGTGATTTCCAGTTAATAGTGGGTTAAGTAAAAATCACTCATGAATTTGGTATTGGGTTGGATGGTTAGTGTTACCAATAAGCTGGAATACATATTATAGGCTTCCTGCGCCATACAGGGGGTCCTATAGTTTGGAAGTAGTTTTTCTGCCTATGGTATGGAGAAGCTAAATTGCCATGTCCTGTTTGAGCAGATTGAAGTATATTTATTGTTGATGTAAACTGAGACACCTCCACATTTAGTCTCTGTGTACATGCTGGTCTAAATATGTGGAAGGCACTGATGGTGTGCTGTCTGTGGTTTTAAACCTTGTCTCAATAACTGCACAGATTTCAGAATTCTCCAGGTTGAGGAGAATTTGTAGGGAGTGGAGTTTCTTGTTCAGTCTTAGCATTGAGTGGTAACACTTTTTGATTGCCTTGGTTTTCATTTGCTATGTTAGTACTTTCAGTATGGCATTGCCTGAAAAAGGCACTATGGGAGAGGAGAATGTTTTAGTTAATATTCTAAAACCTAGATGGGAGAGTTGCAGACCATCCTTGGCAAAGCAGCATGGTCTGTTGATGTTCTTCCATGTTGACAAATACTGCTCACCCTTAGAATGATATCAGAAACTAAGCCAATTATTAAAGTCAGTCATCTTCTATTTTCATTGTGGCTTCATCCCTCAAGAAGGTAAAATGCAACTCAGTCCTGGTCTCATACCAGCCCAGGACACATATTCCTAGAGCTCCACAGTGTCTCTCTTCATATTATCTAGAGAGGTATGTCTCAGGTCTTTTACACTCATGTGGACTATGACTGAGTCATACTGATAATTGTGGTTCAATGACCTGAATGCATGTGTATGTGGCAGATCCTGGCCCCTGATGAATAACTGACTGTGATTTTCTCCTTATTCAGCCTGGTGAGAAGGACATCAATTTGGAGTGTCCAATGAGCAGAATGTTTGATTGTGTGGTGGCTTGCCTTATGGGGTGTATGTGTTAATATGGGTGTTATTTTGAAAGAGTCTATCAAGGGCTCCTGGAGATATTTGTTATGTGTACTTCATCTAGGATGTCTTTGGGCTTTAGGAATGTTACATTTAAGTGCCTCAGAATGTGGTCTATGTGTCTGCTTTGTACTGTGTGTGATGGGTGCAGTGTGTATATTACTGTCAAATCAATGGATATCTGGAGTGCTTTTATGAGAGAGCTTTGCCTCCCGTGACATTGTGTAAATACATCTCTCATATACCTCATCAGTTTGTTTTATAATTAGCTGGTTTTCAGTAAACATGAGACAAATTCTACATTACCTCAGGATGCCCATATCCAACAAGCTGGTAATGGACATAGTGGGAAAGTTCATATCCATGGCAATATGCACTTTTTTATTGATTAGATGGTTGTGGTGAGAATATAAAATAATATCACGAATATCTTGCTTGCAACTCTTGAGGCAGTTCTTGGCAATGCAAATTAGTTGCCCTCTGAGCAACTAAGTATGGATGTAAGGTCAAGGGTACTTTTACAGGAAAAATGTCAACTCAAGGTTTCTGCATCTATGGAGGGCACTGCCAAACACTTCAGGAGAAACTAATAAGTAGATCTTAATGATTAATGGATTAAGTTTTTAGGGAGATATTCTGACATTAGATTATACAGCAACTAATGAAGCAGTACTTACTGAAAAGAAAGAATTATTTGTCAAGAATCATGAAAATAGGGTATTTTCCTGATTGGCTAATGCCTGACTACTACTAGTGCTAGTCTCAGCACAGCTTCACTCTGTTTGGATACAATAACCATTTGCTTCTTCTCTCACCAGAAGCAAAACAGTAGCACCAATCCCAAGATGATTAGCAGGCCACAGGCTCTTTTGTGATCAGCAGTCTTGACCCAGATGATGAAGGTGTCTGTAGGCTTGTTTTAGCTTGTAGATGCCTTGCATAGCAACCAGACCAGTCAGGAAGGTTCCACACAAACACTCACTGCCCTGTTATAGACAGTCAGGAATCGATGCCCTCTGCTCCTTCTCTCACTAGGAGCAAAATATAAGCACAAATTCCAAGCTGGCATCTAGAAGAAGTTATCCGGCTCCCTGATGATCAACAGTCTCCATGAAATAATGTCCCTAGGCTGCTTCTGTCACCATGAGTAAAACAGAGACACTAATCTCAAGATGGCCACTGAGAGACAGAATGCAGGATTTCTAATAATCGCTGGTCTTGGATTAGATGGTGCAGATATTATGGGTAAGATGAATAATGTGTTAACACCCTAAGTGTTGCAGTGTACACTAAGCATTTACATATGATAGAGGGGGTAACTTAAGCTTTACAAATCTAAAGGGAGAACCACTAATTTGAAAATAGCAAGAGTGATTGGAAGTGGATGGGCACTTAGCGTTATGGCTATATGGAATACAGTGGAATGGCCAATAAATTTAAATAGCCAAAGTGAAATGATTTCACAAAATGATTATTTTGTGCTTACTGACAATAGCCAATGAAAGAAGACAGAGAAGGAAATATGTGGTCAACTAGTGAGACAGTTATGTTTAAAAACACAACAGCACCAGGGTGGGGGAAATTTTAATTTATTTGTAACTCACAAGAGATTGAAATGTGGTTTGTTTCCTAGTTTAAATATGCATTTGAAAGCAGAATACAATTAAAACACAGTGTAAAGAAAATACAGCATAATATGCACAATTGAAAAGAGAAATTAAGCAATAAAATTATAGGAAAGAAAAACTAAACTATCTTTTTCCTCACAGCAATTTATGGCAGAGTCTTAGTGAGCTTTTCCAGCTAAGTTTTTAAAAGTTTTACTTTACCCCTTAAATAGAAGGCTAAGTTCCTAGCTTCACCCTCAGTTCACAGGTAATTAACCTTAATTGACCTGTTCTAATTTCTCTGTGACTCACAAGAGACATAGCTGTGGTCTCTTTCCTAGCAGAAAACAAGTAAGACACAGCATAAAGAAAATACACCACAATATCCAAAATGGAAGAAGGAAATGAACCAATACAAATTACAAGAAAGCAAAAACAAACTAACCTTTCCTTCACAACAATCTATGGCAGAGTCTGAGTGAACATTCCAGTGAAGCCTTGAAATGCTATGTTTTACTGCTTAAACAGAAGGTTTAGTTCTTAGTTCCACCCTCTGTTCATAGGTAATTAACCTGAAGTGACCTGTTCTAATTTTTCTGTGACTCACAAGAGACACAGCTGTGGTATCTTTCCTAGTTTAAATATGCAATTGAAATCAGAATACAAATAAAAAAACAGTGTAAAGAAAATACATCACAATATACAAAACAGAAGAAAGCAATGAAGCAATACAAATTACAAGAAAGCAACAACAAACTAACTTTTCCCTCACAGCAATCGATGGTAGAGTCTGAATGAGGTTTTGTAGTAGAGCCAATAGATAAATATTAGGCTAGCTGCCTTTGCAGACCATTGTAAGTCTAGCCAGTGTTTGTTTCAAGGTGAGAAAACCCTGTAACTTGTGTCTGCAAGGTAAACACCTTAATGTTTATGCAATCCCCAACCAAAAGACAGCACATTCAGGTGTGCAACACTGTGACCCCAAAGAGTACTCCAGTATCAGCAATCCATCTACATGGTGTGGGAGAAAAACGCAGAACTTTCTGCACCAAAAGTAAGTATGCTACTTGTTAGGCTGCTAACACATTTTGAGCTCGTACACAGTCATGGTGCTTTTCATAGTATTCTTGAATTAAGTTTTGTTTTGTTTTATGAGTTAGCAATTGCAAGATTTATAGGAGCTTACATTTCCTGTTCAACTATTTATTGATTCTATTACCTCACCAATATGGGCATATGATTAATTTACCATTTTGTTTATGATGAAAGAGACAGTTTTCTCTATAATGATTTAATAGCTCATACAATATCTTTGTTAGGACTGATGTGTCAATATTCATGGTTTCTTGGTGGCTGGGCCATTTATAGCTTTCAAAAAGGATGATACAATTTAATAGGCTGATTTTGCAGATGTCCTAGAATGTAAATGGACAACTGGGTCTGCAGAGGGTGATCTTGAGGTAGAAGGGGGTGGCTAAACTGTCTAATTCAAATTGAGAAGGGAATACATGTGAGAATGAATAGAAGACCCGGAGTTAGTTAAGAGATGTTCTAAGAAGTTTGCTTCTCTAGTAGATAGAGTAGATTGTTTGGTGTCATTGATAAAGACAGGGGCATAATGATTAGGTGACAAAAGTCTCATAATAAAAAGTTGTTTGTTTTGACTTCCATTTGGGTGAGCATGTTTAGGCCATCTAAAAGTTCTTCCAGGTGCAGAGAGGGGGCAAGTAGTTACTGATTAAGTAAAAATGTGCTTTGTTTAGAGTGACTTGTACATGTCCAGCCCAGCCAGATGACCCGGATCAACAAATGGAAATAAATCAATCTTTACATAATTTAGGATGAGATACATAGATATGAGATCTCTAATAAATATGGCCATGCCCTCACTGCTAGTAGTGGTCCTGAACAAGTGATAGGCAATGAACCCCAGAAGATAAAGGAAAGTTTCTAAGTCAGACATTTTACCTCTGAGGCTTCTTGCTTTTGTGCTTGGCAGACTTGAATTTGTGGGGTTGGAATGTGGAAAAGGTATTTGCCAGCATGGGAAAACCCAGCAAGGACAGCTGTTGCAAAACAGCCTGATATATCTACCATGTTCTCCCAAACTAAATCCCCAATGAATTATACCTTTTATGTAGCAGTCATTGAATCCAACGATGTCTCATTTGTAATTAAGTATAATTCAGGTAATATCAGAGTATTACTCAATATAAGATATTTCCCTTTAAGAACATGCAGTGAGAGTTCCACTACTTCTCTCTGCATTTACTCCAAGGTAGATCACTTCAACATAAGCAGCAACAAGGCCATGTTCATATTTTGGATGATTCTGGGACTTGAAAACCCTGGTCACACCCCTAATCTTAACAACTGTAGATGGTCATCCTGTTCTTTGACAGTCTGGTGAGTGTAAAGTCTGTGTGCCTCACAGTAGAGTCACCAATAACCACAACATTTCAGGTATTACTGTCTATCTTAACTGTAGGCTCTGTCTTCCATAATGGCACTGTTGTTTTAGACTGTTGATCCATTGTAAATGCATTTTCCAATAAAATGGTAATTGGTATGGATGTTATGTAAGTACTGGATTTATGTGAGCTTGAGGCTACGTATAGCTGAGGTGCTCTATTATATTCCTTGGAGGAATTTGGTATATTTTCGACTACCTTAGCATATGTAGTTGCTGTCAGAGATCTGCTTCCAGTTGTGTACATAAAATTATCTCTTACAGATGGATTTTATGTTAGGTTATAGTAGTGGATCATGAGGAAACATAAAACAGTGGCTTCATTAACTCAGAATGCCAAAGAGGATTAGTCTGGCAAAGAAACAGAATTAATAACCTTTGGTTCTAGATTTGGAGGATAGATACAGGGGATGATCACTAATGATAACAAAAGTTAGCCTCTTAGTTTTGCAAAGTTAACCTCTTAGCGCAGCACAGGTCTATAGGTTGATTGAGGGCTTTTGTAGTGGTAGACTTAGTCTAGTAAGTAGGTAAAATAAAGATAATGGAGTGGCTAAGTAAAAATTAGATAGCAGGGAGAGACAGAGTGATAACAAGCCTAAAGATATAATGAGACAACATTAGGATTTAGAGATATAAAAAAGGGGGAAGGAACAGAATTACAGCCTAGCAATCATAGTTGCAGCTGAACAATAACTACTAACAACCAGTATAACTATACTACAGGAAGCAAAATGTGACACTAAGTTATGCAGTGACAGTAATGTAACCAATGTTTAGGCACCAGCACTATATTACTCACACTATTAACAAGTGAACATTTGCAAGAAACACATTTGAGAAAGCAGTAGATGTAGTCCTTAGTTTGTGATTCTATCATTTGATGGATTAAATATAATGAGATCATCTATATATTTGATATGGCCATAAAAACAGTGATCATGCAGTACCAAGCAAGTAAGCTATTAAATATGCATACACATTTCTTTCATTGAGGATGTGAACAATATAATAATTAGAAAGTAAATGAAAGACAGTCAGTGTATGAGCAACAGCTAATTATTGTGACAGCTAATAAATAGGCAACAGGAGGTTCTAAAGTGGAGATTCAGTAAATAATGATTAATCAATAAACACATACACCAACTATGAAACAGTATGAAGTCGAAATGACAACAGCTCAGCTATTGAACATGCACCCGTGAAGAACTAAAATGAGATTCATTTAATAAAGCAGTTATTGCAACAGTAAACAATAAGGGCACAGATATGCATTGATTACGAAGACAATAGTCAAAAGGCTAGTGAGTACTTGTCAGAAATGTATTGAATTAAGATTAACAATGAAATCAATCACAGCAGTACAATTAAGCTATAGATAATGATACAAAAAAGTTGATAAATTTATATACTTCACAACAAGGATACAGAGGCTACCTTACATGCTACTGATTAAATTCTCTCATTTCTCACTCAAATAAGATTTACACTGCTCAGAGGTGCTGTGCAGGGTTCAGCAAACTGTCAGTCAGAGCCAGATTATGGTCAAATGGGGCCTCGGACAAGGTAATGGACCAGGTTCCCTCCTGCAGTCTTTCTGGTCTCAGATTACTTGTCTCTCTTCCCCAAGTACCATAAACACTGTTCAAAACTGTTAGTGGGCATATTATTTTCTTCTTTACTTTTGAAATGAAGAGAGAGACATGGATTTAATTTAAAACTTTCAATGTAGTTATATGTCGCTGAACAGGATAGTTCCACTAGGCTAGTAGCCTCTTTTAAGGGGAGACCCTTGATGGTATTTCTACTAGGGGAAAACTGGCCAGGGCATCAGAAAACTTCCCCTCACTCTTTTTGATAGCTTAAGTGGATGTTAAAGATTTCATATCACCTACTATCAGCGCTGGTAGATCGGGCCTTGGTTTAACATCTCATGCAAAGGATGACACACTCAAGAGTCCATCACCCCCCCCCCCAATATATTGCTCTGCAGTGTCAGCAATCTATCTGCATGATGTAGGAGTAGAACCCAAATCATTCTGAACCAAAGGTGTGCAAGCTGTCTGTTGCACTAAAATACTAATGGTCATTTGCTAAACAAAACAGTTGCACATTGAAAAAAGACAGCATAATCAACAAGTAAACTTCTCTCTTGAAGCTCACATTAATTAAAAATGCATTGATGCTCACATTCATTGAAAGTGCATTGAAACTTAATCTCATATTCATTGAAAATGAACCTGTCTAGTGGTGGATTAAGTATATCTTGGTCCCAGGGCTATTTTCAAACCACGAGAACCCTACAAAAACTTTTTAAGACCAGACAATGTATTTCTTGCTACAGTAACATTTATTAGAGTGCATTTTAAATTTGTAGTTTTGAACATTTTTATCCATTAAAAGTGAAAGAAAATGTATGAACCAGTAAATGACAAAAGTACCCATTTCAGGACATTTCCACCAACTCCAATGACTTTCTTTCTGCTAGTTGGTGTAGAGGATTAATGCTCTTGTCTCCTGTAGCCAAGGTACAAGGTTTGAACCTAAGCAAGTTAATTAATATTTTGATAATCAAAATCTCATGCCTGTCTTAAAACAGACGCATGGACAGAAAAACACTGCTTGTGCTGTGTCTTAAAGCAGATTCACAGACAGAAAGACACTTTCTTTGTATTGCATCTTAAATCAGATGCACTGACAGAAAGATGTGTTGCTTGTTTTGCATCTTAAAGTGGATGCATTGACAGAAAGATATGTTGCTTGTGTTGCATCTTAAAGCAGATGCTCAGGTGGAAAGAAGTTAATGTAGGAACGTAAACTTTTTTTTTTTAATGAAATTAATGTTGTGGCTGGACCACCTCCACCAGCCATCAGGTCCTGTGTAGTAACCCAGGTCACCTAGTGCTGGATCTGTCTCTGGTGTCAATATTTAAAGTCTATAAGGCTCCACTCCCACAGAAGCCTGTAAATCACAATGAAGCCTATTCTCCTGTAGTAGCCAGATAATCAAAATCAGACATTCCAATCCTTCAGTAGAACCCAACCTTAGGTAGCTGGCATGTGGAAGTCTCTTATCTCACCAGAGGAGACCACACTGCTTCTATTTGGTGAGTCTGTCATTTGATTGATCAGATGGGGAGAGGTAGGTAGAATGCCGAGTATAATGAGATTTTCTGTATAATTGACATGATAAAAAAAAGGTGATAATGCAGTAACAGGAGCAGGTATGGATATACGTAGAGATTTGTTCCTGCATCAAGGGGTGGATAGCATAATAAACAGGAAGTAAGCAAGTTTTGGAAGTACACTTAAGTATCGATATTCTTGTAATTTTTTAAGGGGATATTTTGTAGTATGAACTTTTCTCACACACTGCCTGTAGTTCAAGGGTATAGGGACTAAAGTTAATTAGAACAGTTAAAGTAAATGACTAGTTAGTATAATACATACATACATACATATGTACAAATATTTCAAGCACGAGCATTAAAAGCCCTTCTATTTTGCTAATATACCAAAACACTTATTCCCATAAGCGTTCAGGCTGTTCTTAAAAATACCTAAACTAGTACTTGCTTTAATGTAATTTGATAGTCTGTTCCATGCATCAGCTACTCTGTCAGAGAACCAATTAGTACACTTCTCATTCCTATAGAATCTTCTACATAGGTTGTCTGATAATTCTGTAGTACTTTTTGATAACACCAAACATTCCCAGAGGTAGTTGTCTCTAAATTCCCTATATCCTTGAATAAGATCTTCTCTTAGATATCTGTAAAAGAAACTGTACAAGTTCAGATATTTTAGTCTTTCATAATAACTTAATTTTCACATCCATAGATGCCCTTAGTATATTTCCGCTGTACTGTTTCCATTTTACTCATGCTTGTTTTCTTATTGGGTTTCCATATTGTTATTCCATACTGAAGTTTAGGTCTAATATAACTAACAAATTGACTGCATCATTTTTGATTTCCTAGCCTTTATAAATCTTTTTATAGAACCTATAGTTCTGCAACTACCATTAACCAATTGGTTGATATGATTAAAAAAACTCGTAGCTCAATCTACCCATATACCCAGGTCCTTAAATGAGTCAACAGTTTCCATTATTTGTGCTGTATTAAATATTCATCTTTCAGTTTATGTCTGATCTTATATGCTTAGTTTTTGATATATTTATCAGCATATTATTCTCCTGTGTCCAAATGGTAAATTTAGTCAAGTTATTTTGCAGACACACCTTATCTGTAATACATGTAATCAGTTTACCCATTTTCAGGTTATCTGCATATAGTCAGTAAAACACCTAAGATGAAAAAGGTTTGAAAGATACAATCTAAACAAGTAAGGACCTAGGATAGAGCCCTGTGGGACACCTTGACCGTAACCAAGGATTTCACCTGTCCAGTTACTGTATGATACTTACAAGAACCACACACCATAAACTAGGAACCAACAACCAAACAGCAAACAATGTTCCAGTCCAGAATTCCTAGGAGAAACAACCAGAGTCCAAAATAGCAAAATAAAAACTTTTAATAATGCACTCAGATTAGCACAATGAAAACTTTAAATGTTCCGCTCGGATTAAGCGCTTTCATCTGTGTATAGCCAAAGACTTCATCAGAATTTCTGATGAAGTCTTTGGATATAGACAGATGAAAGTGCTTAATCCGAGTGGAACATTTAAAGATTTCATTGTGCTAGTCTGAGTAGAATATTAAAAGTTTTTATTGTGCTATTTTGGACTGTGATGGTTTCTCCTTAGAATTCTGGACTGGAACATTGTTTACTGTATGATACTTGCCATGTCCTATTTTTAAGCCATGCAGCTATCCTCCTTATCAAGAGTACATCAATACCTAATTGCACTAATTTACTGATAAGTGTTTTGTTTATGACCCTGTCAAATGCTGAAGTTAAAACTATATAAATTACATCACAGCACAAATTTTCATTCATAGCTGTTATATTGTTATAGAACATCACATTACAGGTGGTAATTTTATTGTTTATTTATTTTACATTTGTTTACTGGGATAGTCCGACTGGATACAAGTCCATTTGTAGTGGAGGCCTGGGAAAAAAAGCTCCACATAGACAAACTTACATAGATTACACAAAAGTTAGCAAACAATTATAAAAACAAAGTGATTATATACAATGGGTTAGTAGTGTTTCCTAGTAGGGACTCACAATTCTCATGGACAGACAATTAAAAGTAAGAGACATCAGATTGGAAGCAGAGCTTGGTGATGTAGTTACAAGTTATGATAATTGCAGAATATGCTTTTAGTTTATAACTTAATCAGGATTGGTACATGGGCATGGCCAATTCACTTTGAGATACTGTTTGAGGTTTTTTTTTTAAGAGACTTTTGGAGGATTGCAAGGTTATATAGTTTGGCAACGAATTCCAGGTTTTGTCAATGAAGTTGGCAAACAGGGATTCACCAGCAGAGTTATTAGCTTTGTGGGTTTGGACCAGTAGTTTATCGGCTGACCATAGGGATCTTAGGTTGCTATATGACTTAATAATATTTTTAAGTGAGGGGGGTATCATCAGGGTGGTACAAAATTTTGTGCACTATTAAGAGTTAATTGAATTGAATTAAGCTGGGCAGTTCTAGCCACTTTAGTTGTTTAAGGTTCTGGCAGTAGTGGGTTCTATAGGTAGAGCCAGTGGTGAATCTGGCAATATGATTGTGGCTATAGGACAGATTACCTAGTTCGGATTTATTGAGGTTTGAGAGTATGGGGGGGCATATAAAAGAGTAGAGAGTAGGTAATAGATCTGTTTTCAACATATGCATGCTGATATATGGTTTCAAGTCCCAATCCAGCTCTGACAATAACTTCTTCAATATTACCTTCTCCATTATTTTTCCACAACATAAAAGTAGACTTAAGGGTCTATATGACTCTGGGTTTGTCCTAATCGCCTTTCCCTTGAAGACAGATTTAGTAAGTGCATGTCTGCAATCTTGTGTAATCTCCCCATATTTATATGATCCATTGAATAATAGATATAATGGTACTGTAAGTTCTTGCTTAAGAGTTTTCCGGTCATTGTTATTAATTCTGTCTCCACCCTGTGCTTTGTTTGTATCCAGTTTGTGCAGTTCTTTTTCAATACAATCTGATTTGATTCCAGTATTTTGGGTTAACTGGATGTCACTAGGGCAACTTAATTACCTCTTTTGTGGAGCCAAACTGTTTTGCATAAAATTTTGTAAATATATCTATAATCTGTTGAGTCTGAGAATAAATTTTAGAATCTGCACACAGTTTATCAACATGTGTATCTTTATTCCTTCCACATCTTATGTATCTATAAAAAGGTTTCCTATTATGCTCAATATCCTTATATAACCTTTCTTCAAATTTTAGTTTAATGGTATGAAATAGAACCTTATGGATTCTCATAGTTTAATTCCTCCAAGTATTTTGTGTTTCTAATACCATGCATCTGGAGCATTTCTTCCCAGGCCTCCGCTGAAAATGTGATCTGTCCCAGTTGGACTTTCCCGGTAAACAAATATTAAATAAACAAATAAATAAAATTATGGGAACATACTTTCTTCCTAAGTCACTGTACAGTTAGAGATCACAAAATCAGTATTGCTTCATTGTTTGTTGTTAGCCAAGAGTGCTCTTCTCAGCGCAAGCAATATGCCTAGGATTGCCTCTTTCTGTAATTTATACGAGGTTACATTTATTGCTAGCATTTACTGACATATGGCTTTGGTACTGGTTTCATTTCTCCAAGTCTTTCAGGTTTCTCATACCATGACGGGAATGGACCTCATTCCTAAGTCAGGGCACGATTAGAGTTCAAAAAATTAGTATTGATCAAGTCACTGATGTTAGCCAGGAGTGCATAATGTGCCAAGAATTGCAATCTTCTATAATTTATATAGTGTTACATGTACTGGTAGCTTATTGAAGTAAGAATGCTATTTTTTTCTTAATGAATACAAATTTTTCTTTGAAGCATTTAGCAGTTTTTCTTGAGCAAGTATTTTTCTTTCCTCTAATTTCTATTTTAATCTTTCTGCATATCCTTTATCAGTAAGGAAAGGGATACATTTCTTGTGGACTCAGACTTGTTTATTTACAACAAGCTTCATAAAAAAAGATAAAATGGAAATATTAAAGCTGGGTTACAACCTTGAGTAATAAGATGTTTTGTTTAATTTCATTAATCAACATTTCTGTCCCTATTATACTTTGAAGAGAAGATGAATGGGTGTGGGATGGCACAGTAGGAGAACACAAGCAATATAGGTTAATATGTTCATAGGTAGATACTAGGTTATTGGCCCAAGGGCCTAAGTAAGCTTAGCCAACAAGGTTCCCTGGCTTACGCCACCCAAGAAATATATTTTCCTGTGCCCCTGTTGAGCAGAGCTGCAGAAGTGATCCCCAGGGTTTATTTCCTATTTCCCATCCACTCATCAAGATTTTTCTTGAAGAGTGCTAATGAGGAACATTGCTTGACATAGATGGGCAGCTTGTTCCAGAGTATGAGAAGTTTCTGGGACAGGAACCTATCCCTCCAGCATGTCCTGTTTATTGTGGTGACAAGGTTTAGATCCCTAGAGCATGTAGCTTGGAGGGATTGGGATTTCTTTAGGTGTAGCATGTCCAACGATCTGGGTTTTGACATAGCCTTATATATTAGGCAGAGATCACCTCAGAGTAGGCGATATGCTACAAAGTAAAGCTGGAGTTTTTTGAGATGGTCAGTGTAGGGCATCTGTTTGAGGCCAGTAATCCTCTTTGTGAGATACTTCTGTGGCCTTTCCAGCTGCTGCAGATGTCTTCTTGTGAGGTACATTCCAAAAGGGGCATTGTACTCTATAATGGGTCTAATGAGTGTTGAGTAGAGGGGAACAATGACCTCTTTTTTCCTGGATGAGAACCCTTTTGTGATATATGACAAAGTTGTAGAGAGTGACAAGTGTCTTGTAATAAGGAAATTAAGAAGAAAGTGGGTGAAACAAAGTTTAAGATGAGAGAGTTATGGAATTTTCTTGTTAAGGGTATTAGAGTGGAAGTTTTTAAGGGGCTGATTGTGCATGACATTAGACTATTGTTATACAAACTATTATTCATATAGGTATACAGAACTGAGTGAATAGGATTTAGTAATGGGAACTAAAAATATATCATGGGGTAAGTTTGAGGAAACTTGGAACACAATAACTTTTCTGAAGAGCAGTTTGTTCAGTGGCTGAATTGAGTTATAACACAGAATCTACTGGAATTAAACAACTGTCTGGAAATGTGATATAAGGAATAGATGTTCAGGCTCCCTGGAGATTTTGGTACAACCATGAGAAGTGAATGCTTCATTTAAAACTACTTGCAGGGGTAACAATAAGACCGGATAGGTGAAGAAAAGTTAAATAATGCATCTGTTGAGAAAGACCTGAATATAATTTTCAGTAATGCTAGCAATCTGGAAATACAATGCAATATTTGAAGGAGATTCTTAGAGAAGATTGTAATGCTTGAAGTGGCACTAACAGATACATAGGTTCATAGGTTTCCACCAGGCTATCTCCCTTTGTGGGCCATTTTAAGCCTAGCCAAATTTCCCATCCCAGTTAAGAATTAAACCATATGCCTTATGTCTATGAGGTAAACCCCTTAAGCATTTAAATGCCATGGTGTTACTTTTTCAGAATACAGGCTGGATTGAAAAGCTAGGAAAGGGCAGAGTAAAACTGTTTTATATTTGGAAAAACTGTAAAGAAGTAGACAAAAACAGATTTGAAATGTTGGACATGATTTTTGGTATAGATATGGCAGTACATTTAGCAAATCTGTAGTATAGAGCATTGGAAATGTTAAGGAATTTATAAAATAAAAGAATAATAATAGTGGGGTTTACTGATTTAACTCAAGTCTTCAGTTTTGCCATAGTCAAACTATTTGCTGAGGGATGAAGCACTGCATTTAGCTTTAGCAACTGTGAACAGCTTCAGAGAACCCTTTAATCTGTCCTAAAATGTTCCATGGCTGTGGGTGTTTTTAACCTGCTCTGGGCTACAAGCATAGTGCACTGAATGCTTGATCCAAGTCCGCTATCATAGGAGAATAAAAGTGCAATATATTTTTGTAAGAAAGTGTATGATAGAAAGATTAGAAGGTGACTTAGTGGTGAAGCCTGTGACTGTCATAAAGAATAACAAATTGAGTGGTAACCAACATGAGAAAAAGAAAACTTTCAGCAGAGAAACTAGTGGATGTAATACAGTTTTACTGAAAACAGGTGTTAAAGGAAAACTCCACCTTAGAACTCGAAAAACATATTTTTTTCATCGTATCTTTGTTTTTGCATTATTTTAATGACTCAAAATCACTCCAAGTGCTTCTTTTACAATTTTAATGTGTTTCTCTCAAAATGGCGGATGATGGGGCCTGCCCTGGTAACGTGATCTTATTTTCTTGCTTTCCTTCCTTTTTTCCCAGAATACATTTCAAGTCCTCTTTATATGACTCATGCCAGACATAAAGAAGTGGTGCTGTTTTCTCATGCCATTAAAATATAATGGCAGGACTGTGAAGCACTGTCATCTAAACACACCTTCTGTAAAAGAGCTGCTTCTCTGTTTACCTGACTGAGCCTCATTTATCTCTCTCACAGAGCTTGTGCTATATGAAAGGGAAGTGTTAAGTTCTCCTCCCCTCTGCAATAAAAACAGTGGAAACAATTCCACAGCTTTCTGTCTTTTTTTATATCAGCTGCTGTTTTCCTGACAGCAGGATTAACTTCCCATCTAAGATTGACAGCAGTATCTGACAGGGTAAACTACAGATTTAACTGTGTCTACGGTATGTCATGCAGGTGGAGACTAAATTCTCTGCAAAGTATGTGAAAAGTTGAGTTTAAAAAAAAAGTAGGTGGGCTTTCCCTTCCCTGTAGTCCAAACTAACAATACCATAGGAGAAGAACCCCGGAAGCTGAAATAATAGTTCAGAAGTTGATAGTAAGAGACGGAATTAATTTGTGAGCTAGAGACATAATATGTGCAACTTGAGTTATGGTGAAGAGAAGAGAAGAGAAGAGAAAAGAGAAGAGAAGAGAAGAGAAGAGAAGAGAAGAGAAGAGAAGAGAAGAGAAGAGAAGAGAAGAGAAGAGAAGAGAAGAGAAGGGGAATAGGTAAGATAATGTTTACTTTGGTGTAGTTAGAAGTTTCTAGGCAGTTACTCCTGGGATGAATTTATGGGATCCCATCAATTTCATCTAGCTGAAATGTAATTGTTCTTAGGGTTTTACACTGTTAAGCATGCAGGGGAAGCTTGTTTCATAGGCAAGGGAGAAGCTGAGTGACAAATGTATTCGTGAATTGGGACTTGTTAATATTTTGACATTGAACTAGGTTTTTGGAATGAGAATTAACTGAGGAGATTTATTTTTAAGAAAAAAAATGCTTGCAGAGACACAGATTCACGTATCTCATAAGGCAATTTATAGGAGTTTATAAGCTTACTTAAAATACAGGGGCTTTAAACCCGGATTCATTTGGTTATAAAATGCTACTGATGGAACACTGAATTTTATGATATGACAAATGAGGGAAAAATAAAGGGGAATCAGGATGGTTGGAATCTGGAAAGGACTTGGGATAGACAATATGAGTGAAGTAGATGGTGTTTCTGACAATAATTTTGAGCCTATAGATCACATGCTGTTGTGGCACCTGCCATGGATTAAGCAAGTATTTAAAGTCATCCATGCTTCTCATGGTATGTACTGATAGTAGAACTCATGCAAGTTGTTACATAAATTAGAAGCTGCAGGAGTGGGGCAGGGTCTACATTACCAGCTATCTAGTGGGCTATCCTCATTTTTTTCCCAACTCTTGCCTCTAAGTTCTGCTCCGTCTGGGCACTGGGAATGGCTGACTCACCAGGCAGGGAATTAATGAGTCAGAGTACTCCTGCCATGCCTAATGAGGGGTCAGCTGCCAGGACATCTCCTTAGCTGAATACAAGTTGTATATTTCTCATCCTATTTTGCAAGAATCCGGTCACTGGTTGCAAGCAGAGTAGCCACTGAGCTGGTCAAGCTGATTTGGGAGTAAAATAAAAAAATGTTAAGAAAGCATGACTTATCCTTGACAAAGCCAAACTGTGAAGGACCTAGAGTTTGCAGGTCTTTAATGTCATTACTGAGAGTTCTCAGTTAATTTGCTCCATCTCTTTACAGACCGTAAGACTGATTCACCTATTGTTACCTGTCTCAGTGGAGGGTTCACCCATATGGTAGGAGATGAGCATGTCATTTCTCCATTTAACATTTAACAGATATATAAATATCTATCTATCTATATATATATATATATATATATATATATATATATATATATATATATGTATGTATATACATTATACATAAAAAAATATAAGTAGCAGGTTAAACATGATTCAAGACTACATTACAGAATTCTACATACATACCCTGTAGAGAAAACAATTAAGTTGTAGTTATAGAAATACAAAATAGAAAGGTTCTGTAACAGTAAAATATTTGTGGCAAGTGTAGAGCACAACCAATGCTGACGAATTTGAAAGCGTTCATAGGAATGGGAGTTCAGAGCAACAAGTTGTTCTGGCAATTAACTGTTTAGATAATGATGCTAGTTCACAACATGTTAATGCTTCTTTAGCTTCTTTTGTCCCCGCGCATGTGAGTATTCAGCAGTTAGCTGTTGCAGATATTGAATGTTCTAACAGTCGGGTTAGTTCACGACATACTAATGTTCCCTCTGTCAATCAAACTGCTGACAGTTCTGATTTCTTGGGTTTAGTGTTAAAATCATGTCATGAAAGCGTATTGTCTGGCTTAGTTGGTGTTTCTGCGGAACAGATGCCGAATGTGGAAGGTGTAAATTACATTGCCAGTGATGACTTTAGGAATGACTTAGGACAGACAGTTAGTTTGGAGAATGATGATTTTAATAAAAATGTGCAGCATGATGTAAAGAATAGGGATGTAACAGTATGTGATCACACTGGTAATTTTGAAAATGTTTACAGTAACATCACACATATTCAGTCTCAACCTTTTTGTGAGTGTTATGGGGGCAGCAGTATGAATGAAAAAGTTATCAGTGATATCTATCAGGATAATAGTGAATTAGTTACATCCCAGGATGGTTGTCAAGACGATTTTAATACATCTTGTGAGCCCACTGACATTATTGAAATTTGTGAAGATGAGAATCAAATGGAATTCAGTGTTGGCACTACTGCCAATAATGGTTTAAATGTGATTAATCTTTCTGATCTTTCCCTGCCTGAAGAAATGTGGAGTGTTTTTTCAAAAGGAACAAAATTTGTACCTACTAGGATACCATCCATTTCAGATATTATTTTTGATGTGAAAGCCTTTATTCGAAAATTAAATCTAAGGGTCTATTTTCATGAAAAAGAAAAAAGCAAAAATAAGGGAAATGTTGATGTCTTGGATGAAACTCTCTTAAACTTAAGCATATATGATTATGAAGGTATGGAATTGGATGCAAATGGGGATGAAAATGAAAATGAAAACATTTATGAGCTTTCTATGGAATCAAACATGGAAGGGGTTTTTGGAGGTGGATATGGTCACTTAGAAGTTCCCCATTTTTCAGGTGACAGTAATTTTATGCCTCCTAAGAAATCTTTGGCAATAAATGACTTTGAACATGTTATTATGGCCAAGTTGGAATCGGCACATAAAGCTTTTTGTATACGAAAAAAGATATTTAATTTAAGTAAAAATGAGTGGTTGGCCCTTAAAACATTTAGGATGGAATTGGATAAAGTAACTGTTAAACCGGCGGATAAGGGGGGCAACTGGGTGATTATGAATAATGACAAATATGAGAACATAGTTAATAATCTACTAGTGGATGATACATATCAAAAGTTAGAAAGTAACCCCCTTGACTCTTATTCTTGTGAACTTAATGAGTTATTGGAGCGAGGTGAAAGATTGGGATTTTTCACTAGTAAAGATGTAAAAAGTTTAACCATGAGGGAACCCCGACACCCTTACATGTATATAATTCCCAAGATTCATAAAAATGTTACCAATCCTCCAGGTAGACCTATTATTACGGGGATTGGGTCTTTTGTTGAGAGAGTTAATATTTTCCTGGACCATCATTTAAAGAAATTTTTGCCAAAGGTTCAATCTCATGTCAAGAATACACAGGATGTCTGTGTGGCTCTAAAAGGACTTAAATGGGAAGAGAATTATTATTGGGCTAGTGTTGACGTTGTATCACTTTACACCAACATTAAAACCAGATGGGGCTTGGAAGCAGTGTACAAAATGATGGGAGAAGGACCATATACTAGATTTATGTTAAGTTTGCTTGAGTTTAGTTTAACACATAAGTATTTTTTGTGGAAAAAAGAATATTTTTTGCAGACAAAAGGAACAGCCATGGGTGCAGCTTTTGCTCCTAGTTATGCTGTGATCTATATGGGAGAGTTCGAAAAGGAATTTATGTTTCAAAACACATTTTTTGTTAATAATGTTGTTTTCTTTAAACGTTATATTGATGATTTGATTTTTGTGTGTAAAGGGGATATGACTCTTTTTGATGAATTCATGGTGAGTTTAAACAACAATCACCATGGTTTAAAGTTTGTGGCACATATTTCTGAATTTCAAATTCCTTTTCTTGATGTAGAATTTTATGTGGGGGTAAATGGTTTGGTTGAGCATAAAACCTATAGGAAACCCACTTCAGTGAATAATTTTCTACATGCTAGCAGCATGCACCCAGCACATTTGATTAAGGCTATACCGGAAGGGGAATTTAAAAGGAATTTAAGAAATACCTCGGATAAAAATCTTTGGGAAGAGGTGTGTGATGAAATTTTGGATAGATTACATTCCCGTGGATATGAGCATGACAGGCTTGAATCCCTAAAACCAAGATTGTGTAAAAATAGAATATTTGGGACATGAGGGTATAAATATGCATTTGAGTCTGAAAATGCATTAGACCTAAATAAGCTGTTTTTTGTATCCAAGTACTCTAATTTTTCATGTATTATGGAAAAAGTTATTAGGGATCTGTGGCCAGCCATGTGTGAAGATCCTGTAATAGGTCACCTTTTTCCCAAACATATTACCTTTTCTTATAAAAGGTATCCGAACTTGAAAGAGATCTTAAATAGAAAAGTTGAAGTTAGAAGAGATGATATGTTCGGGATGTATAGATGTGGGAAATGTTCCGTCTGTAATAAAACTAAAAACATGCACGGGGTGAAGATCAATGGAAAGATGTACACTGCTTTTGAAAGGTTTGATTGTAGGTCAACAGGTGTTATTTACATTTTAGGTTGTGATTGTGTTCCAGCTAAGTGGTATATTGGGCAAACCACTAGACAAATTAAGATTCGTATCTTGGAACATTTGGGCGACATAAGGAGGGGCAATTTAGAGAGCCCTGTAGATGCACATTTTTGTAGTACACATAATGGTGAGAATGACAGCTTTAAGTTTAGTGTATTAGCCAGGCCTCATTTCAGTAAAGGAAATTACAAAGCAGCCCTAAGTAAGTTAGAAAAGAGGATGATCATTGAGTATCATACCTTATTCCCTAAGGGAATGAATCTGGAAATTTAATGAGCATAAATGAAATTTAACTTTTATCAATTGATTTAATATGCATTAAAAATGAAGTTTTGTAATATTGATAAGTTAAGGTGACTAATAAGTTGTTATATTTATACACATATTTAAATGAAAAGAATTTATTGTATTAATGAAATTTATTAATTAATTATATTCGGAGTGTTTAGTTTAGTTTATATTTTGCAACTAATATTTATAAATTTTTGTAAATTAAGAAAAAAAGAAAAAAAGAAAAACAGAAAAAATGTGTTGTAAATAGTTTAATAATAGAAATGTTTCTTTCCTTGAAATATATTTCAGTGGTGAAAGAGTTAAAATGTTTGGTATAATGATGTTTAATTGATTAATTGATGCTTAATTAATTAATTAAAGCATATATAAAAGAACACTGAAAATGTAAAAGTATGTCCCATTGAAGGCGAACAGCTGAGGTACCAGGACGGAAAGAATAAAGATGGATATCAACTACTTCTGTGTCTTCCTTTGAATTTGGTGGTGTTTCTGCAGTTTTGAAGTATTTGATGCTTGTCTTCCAGTAGTGTATTGTTTCTGAAGTGTGGAGCACATTCAGGAAATTTCTTTTACATTCAAAATTCTTTAATGGATTGTAATAGATGCTACTTGTATAAGAAGTAGATTGTCAGGGAAATGTCTCAAAGTGTAGGTAGTAGAGAGCGAACAGAAAGAAGGTGTTAAAGAAAGAGAGAAAAAAAAATTGTGGGAATCACAATTTTTAGTCAGGATTGAAGCATGGGCATAACCAGTGTATTTTAAGGTGTTTTTTCAGCTTTTGTTTAAAGAGAGCAGGGGAGGGAATGGAAGTTAGAGCAGTAGGTAGAAGATTCCAATATTTACCAATGGTATTGGAGAATAGGGAGTCACCAGCAATGTTATTAGACTTAGTTAAGGTTACTAGAAGTTTGTTTGAAGAGCGTAATGAATTTAGGTTAGTGTAAGGTGTAAATAGATTAGAACGTATAGGTGTGTTGTTAGGTTGGTAAAATATATGGACAAAGGTGAGTTGGGAGAGTATCAACATGTTTTTTAGTTCAAGCCAGTGGAGTTACTGTAGGTTCAGACAGTGGTGAGTTCTAAATTGGTTCCCAGTAACAAACCTAGCAATACTATTGTAAGTATTAGCCAGTTTAGAGAGATTATTTTTCTTTAGGTTAGTGTATATAGGTGAAGCATAGAGAAGAGGGGAAATAAGATGAGAGTGGGCAAGTGTAGCTTTGGCTATAGGAGTTAAGAACATTTTAATTCTGTAGAAGGAGCCCAGTTTTCTATTTACAGTTTTGACAGTATTATTAATGTGGTTATCAAAGGTAAGGTTATTGTCTATAGTGACACCTAGCAGCTTGGTGGTAGAGTCAGGGGATATAAGGGTGCCATTCTTGGATAAGATAGAGAATTCTATTGGGGAGGACCTAATAGCAGGCTTAAAGAGCAAGAGTTTGGTTTTTTTAGCATTCAAAAGGAGGCAGCGTTTTAAGAACCACGCCTCAACTGCGTTAAATACATTTTGTGTTAGTGTTTGTAATTCTGAAATGGTTTTAGCAGAACATATGAGTGTAGAATCGTCTGCATATTGTATGCATGTAGCTTGAGGTATAGCTACTTGTGGGGTTTATACCTACCCTCCTGAGTTTGTCAACAATTTCTGAGTAGAGTATTATGTCAAATGTTTGGCCAGGTCAGGGCAGGCAGTATGAACTGTTTTGCCCTGATCCATTAAACAATGACCTTCTCAAAGAAGTCCTACCTGTCGCTCATCCTATATTATAATTCGAGACGAACAAGCAGGGTAGTTTGTTTATATGCTTTATTACACAGAAACACATCAGGATGGATAGCAGTGACATAAAATATAAACAAACTGATTAACTGACAGACTACACAGAATTACATGCGTATATCTCAACAGTTTTCTACAAAATGGCAGTCTGGCTTACATGTGCTCAGTAGTTATATACATGTGCAAGCCCATAGAAAGCTTCTTAAAGGTATATACACATATTGAGCTACATCCTCTTTCTTTAGTGAATTGCCCACAATAAAATGACACTTGAAAAGACATGCAGTTATACAGACACTAAAAAATAAAAACAACATTTATGTCCAAATTGCCAAGTATCTGGAACATGATATGGAAATGTGACCTGATCTAGTAATATAACAATTAGGACTGGGTTTATAAACAGGAACAGTCAGTGGTGAACTATCTGCTTAAGGAGTTTCAGGAATCTTCTCAGGAACAGGTATATTTGCTGGAATGTCCCCTGGAACAGGAATACTAGATGACTCACTCTAAGATCTAGAGTCTTTGTCACAGGCAAGATGCTGCAATACAGGCTCAGACACCAGTACCAAATGTTTCCAGTTCTGCCTAAATTCTACTCCTTGTGATTCCACAATGTATGACCTTGGCTCTGGACATACGCATTTTATGACTCCAGTCTTATCAAAACCTTTTGTTGCCTGCATCCTCACTATCTCCCCTTTTTGTAATGGACTGAGCAGTTTGCTGGACTTACCATAACTGGACTTTTGTCACAAATGCCTTTTCATGAGTTGAGCTTTCACTGCTTTGTTGTTCTTAGCACAGGGAACTAACAGATTGCTACTGATTGGTTGTCTAGTTCTGGTTTGTCTCGACAAAAGCCTTTGTTTATGTGAACCAATATGTTTATTACAAGGAATAGTTCTGAGAATCAAGAGATTCAGAAAAACATTGCTATTGTCTTGTTTCAACTTCTTTAATAACTGTTTTGCACTTTGAAATGCACATTCTGCCAAAGTATTTGACTGTGGGTACTCAGGACTACTCACCCCATTAATCATTTGAACTGCTGGCTTATAAATTGTGCACCATTGTCAGAAATAAATTTGTGTAGACTACCATGGACTGCAAAATTATGCTTCCACTTAGTAATGACAGTACTGAACACTAGATTAGGAAGTAGGGCAATCTTGAACCACTTTGAATAAGAGTCTACTAACACCAAGTAATGTTGACCTTTCTACACAAAAATGTCTGTAGCTAATGTTGACCAAGGTAGGTCAGGAATCCGGTTCAGCTGAAGTGGTTCTTTCTGTTGATGCGGCTTAGTACTATTACATACAGAAGAAGATGAAAGTAGTCTCTTAATAGCCTTTGATATAGCAGGCCAAAATACTAGTCCTCTTGCCCTTCTTTTGGTAGAATCAGTTCCTGGTGGCCATGATGCAAGATAGTAGTATATAGATTTTAGAACAATTACTTTTGGACCTTTCATAATGATACTATTGTCAAACAAAAGCTTATCTCTGTAAGGAAAATATGGCTGCACTTCTTGAGGTAAACAAGATTGCTTTGACGGCCATCCTTGACTGATAAAGTGGTTGAGCTTCTGAAGAACTGGATCTGAATTGGATCTGAAGCTGTGTGATTTCTAAGCACATCAAGATATGTGGAAGAAAAATGTCTCACTTCCATGACTTCCAAATCAAGTTTCTCATTTTCATCTGTTCAGTGGTATTTCTGGGTGATCTGGTTAGAATATCAGCAAGATAAAGAAGTTTGCCTTTTATGTAGGCAAGATTGAAATTATACTTTTGCAATTTCAGCATCATGTGTTGTAATCTGTCAAGAGCTGTATGCATAGGTTTCTCAAAATAGTGACTAGATGTTGGTGATCGTTTTCAATTTGAATAGGTCAGTCATAAGTATAATCATGAAACTTCAAACATACAAACACAATTGTCAAGACTTCCTTCTCTATCTGCACATACTGCATTTCAGTTTGGGTTAGAGTTCTGGATGCATAGGCTACTGGTCTACTCTTTTCAAGAATGACTTCACTAAGAACAAATTTCGAAGCATCACAATAAAGAGTTACTGGTTTATGAAAATCATAATATCTTAAAATAGGAGGATTGGCAATCCTCTGCTTCAGGACATCAAATGCACTTCATAGGTTCATAGCCTAGTCAGTCCAAGGGCCTACGTAAGCCTAGCCAGCAAGGTTCCATGGCTTATGCCACCCAAGAAAGTTATTTTCCTGTGCCACTGTCGAGCAGTGACACAGAAGTGATCCCCAGGGTGTATTTCCTATTTCCCATCCACTCATCAAGATTTTTCTTGAAGAGTCCTAATGAAGAACTTTGCTTGACATAGATGGGTAGCTTGTTCCAGAGTATAAGAAGTCTCTGGGACAGGACTCTATCCCTCCAGCGTGTCCTGCTTATTGTGGTGACAAGGTTTAGATCCCTAGAGTGTGTAGCTCGGAGCGATTGGGATTTCTTTAGGTGTAGCATGTCCAACAGCTCTGGGTTTGACATAGCTTTATATGTTAGGCAGAGATCACCTCAGAGTAGGCGATATGCTACGGAGTAAAGCTGGAGTGTTTTGAGGCGGTCAGTGTAGGGCATTTGTTTGAGGCCAATAATCCTCTTTGTGAGGTACTTCTGTGGCCTTTCCGGCTGCTGCAGATGTCTTGTGAGGTACAATCCAAAAAGGGCGTTGTACTCTATAAAGGGTCTAATGAGTGATGAGTAGAGGGGAACAATGACCTCTTTTTTCCTGGATTAGAACCCTTTTATGATGAGGTGTGCCACGTAGAAGGACTTCCTGACTACTGTGGTGATGTGACTATCAAAGGAGAGACTACTGTCCACTTAGGTTCCAAGGTCTCTTATCACGCATTCAGTGTTAAGTAGATTGCTGCCTATGTTGTATTTCATGGGTACAGAGTTTTTACCAAAGGGGATGACACTGCACTTTTTGACATTGAGCTTGAGGCCATGGCTCTGACACCAGGCATCTGTCTCAGTGAGGCCCTTCGGTAGGATGTCCACATCATTTGGACACTTTGGTGTTGTTTTGACCAGGACCAAGATACATCTTTGCATGTCAAATGAGTGGTTCTGAAAGTTGGTTTAAGTCTGGAATGAAGTTGCCTAGATAGTTAACCATGCCAAGAAAATGTTGTAGGGCTTGAGCATTATCTAGAGCTGGCATCTCAAGAATTGCAGTTTGCTTGGAAGGATCTGGTCATAAGCCTGAACTGGAAAACAATTGACCAACATAAGTAACTTCTCGTAGCCTGAATTTGCACTTCCGAGGATTCAGCTTAAGATTCACTTCATATGCTCTTTCCAGAACTTTATTGAGGTTTGTCATGTTCAGTTTCACCATTACCTCCTACAAAAATATCATCTACTATAATAGGACATGGACACCCAGAGAAAATTTGCTCCATTGCACGATGAAAGACTTCACTGACAGAATTTATCACAAATCGCATTCTCAAAAATCTGTACCTGCCAAAAGCACTACTGAAAGTGGTTAGCAATGAAAATTTTCTGTCAAGCAAAAGTTGCCAAAATAAACTATTTGCATCTAAGACAGAAAAACAGTGGCATTTGGCATAACAGCTGCAACATCTTTGATTTTGCACATTAGATGATGAGGTCTTTATAGTGCTTTGTTCAAATCTCATGGATTAATACATATTCTGATATCATCTGAGCCTTTCTTATGACCTACTACCATGCAAGATACCCATTCAGTCAGTTCATCAACTGGACAAATCACACCTTGCTGCACCATTTTGTCTAGCTCAGCTTAGATGCTGTTCTGCATAGCAACTGGAACTTTCCAGGCTAGTTTGACAAATGGGCTGACTTCAGGGTGTAACTTCATGGAAAGCACAACTAGGAATCTGCCTAGATTATCTTCAAGAAGATCAGCATATGTAGAAAAATTAGACCTGCAAAATTATAACAGTTGTCTTTTAAGCTTACATGGTGGACTTCCTTATTAAATGAAAGTAGGCCCATTTTGAAACTGTCTCTGAGGCCAAATAATGACTTTACATGCCTTTTGACTATGTACAATTGCAAGTCATAGCTGTTCACAGCAGACTAATATGAAAGCACTACTGAGCCTTCCATTTGAATTTCGTCACCGCCATAAGCAAAAAGCTTCATACACTTTGCCAAATCAAGCTTCTCACCAGCACAAACGCTAGCAAATGTTTCTGCTGCTATAACATTACAACTTGAACCTGTATCAACTTTGAGTCTCCCATTGAGCTGAACAATACAAAATATTTCATTCTTTGCCCATAAATCTACTGCATTGACTGTTTCATTAAGCACAGACACACCATCAACAGAAAAAGTAGGGTCACATTTTTATAATTGATCAACTTATCTACTTGAATGTTTCCTTTTAATAAAAGAATGAGCCTCCTTTGATTTACAAAATCTTTGGAAATTATTCTGCTTTTTACATCTGTGGCACTGCTGACCAAAATCTATATATTTTTACCACCACAGTTATGACAGTTGACTATGAGGCTACATGAGGGCACAAGTTTTGAGTTTGCTGACTCACCTTTGTGATTCACTGAGGCTGTGCATGCTCTGAAATTTGTTAAAAAGCTATGGGGTTTTACAGGGAGTATCACAGAAGTCACAGCTGCTGCCATGTGCTTGGGACTGTTTCTTTTAACCACATGAAGCATACTATTAACATTAGCTTTAGAAGACACTGGAAGCATACATTTCTCATTCATAAGCCTATTTGTGTGCTTTTCTGACAGCTTATGCATTTGATAAATCTCTATGGCCTTATTGAAAGTTAAATCATTGTCTCAAAGCAAAATCTTTCTTTCAGCATCATGCTTAATACCACACACAAGTCTATCTTTTATCAACTCATCCCTTAAAATCACCAGATCTGCATGTTTTAGCATTATTTCTCAAATCAGTTATGTATGCTGCAAACATTTTGCCAGGCTTTTGATCCCTTATGTAAAATAAGTGCCTCTTCATTGTAATACTCGTCTGGGGGTTACACATTTCTCAATTTATGTTTTAAGCATGCAGGGTCTTCCTGTGATTTAGCCAATACCACTATATGGCAGTTTTCCCCTCCCCTTCATACACAACAGGTACATACACAGATGAATGCTCTCTTTCTATGGCTTCTGAGGGAGCTAAATTAAGCAGAATAAATACCTTTGTATGTGTATTTTTTGCCAGAAAAAGCAGCTTGTATGAAAATATCTCACTCTTGCTCAAACACTCTCCACTTTTGTGCAATATTATTGGGCAGGATTCACGAAGCCTCCATGTAAGAGTTATAACTCTTACACGGAGGCTGCAGTTAAACAGAGTGATGTCAGCATGCTCTGCATATTCATGAGAGCATGCTGAATCACACCTAAGTCTAACACGGTCCGTGTAAGACAGTAGGGGGCATGTCCGTAGGCCGAGCCCTGCAAGCGGACACGCCCCCAGAAGAGTAAAAGTACCCAAAGTAAACACCCACAACAGAGTCCACAGATATGTGAATAAACACAACACAACACATGCCCCCACAGACTATGAACAGAAAATATATAAATGAACATGTTATATATTTTTTTTAAATTGTAAAGATGTTTGCCCGTGAGTGCGCTTGTTTGCGCAGGCATGCCTGTAACACAGCTACAGTTAGCAGTCAGTGGGAAAGCATATAAGAACTAAATATGCAAAGTAAGCCAAGAAGCAATAGCGCAGCAATAGAGACGTCAGCTGAAGAGCAGGCATTCATGGTTCGAGCCTCCACAACACCAATTTTTATTTTTAGCAAAATAAGCACGAAACAAGTCCCTGACAAACATGTACACATATAAAATCACATTTTATGTAAAATGTAATGAAATAGTCCATTTATTTTGAAGAAATGTGAGGTAACAAAACAATAAAAAAATGCCAGATGTGCCTATAGCTGAGCTACAGTTTAACAAGGAGAGTGTATCTGCCCGTAGGTGAGCAGTGGTTTAACAGGTGCAAAATGAGTGCCCGTAGCTGAGCAGTGGTTTCACACGCTGAGACTGTGTGACCCTAGCTGAGCTGACCGTAATATGTGTGCTGATAGCCAAATGAGGCTTAAACCAGCACACCCCATTTGCGCGGAGCTACGCACCGCGCCAACAAGCTAACCGACGGGCAACGTTGAGCAAGCTGTAACAAAACTGCCTTTACACAGACCTTTACTAGCCTGTCTAGACAGTCATAAAATATAAAAAGCAGTGGCCAGGTTCGAACCCAGAACACCATACACCATAGTCAAGGTACTGAACCACTAAGCTATGACAGCTGTACTCAGAAATGCAGTAATAGCAAATATATAGGAATGAATAGAAAGTGGAGCATGACAAAGCAGGTTTTGTGAAGTGGATACAATTCCAAAATGGCCAATCACAGATAAGTGCGGGAAAAATGGCATATATAAGCCCCATAGGCGGGAATACGCAGCATAAACGATTGTAGAACTGACTTGCAGCCAGAATGTCAGGTGTAGGTGAGGGTAGTTGCTTTCGAGCACAGAGGTGGGGCATTGAGGAGTCCAGATACATGGTCTGGCTCCTAGTCCACAATCATGAGGCCCAACTCATGCAGGGCCAGGTCCTGTGGGGAGCATATAGGGCTGAGGCGTGGGACCGGTTGGCTCATGATCTTACCAGTGCCGCAGGGATTCCAAGGACTGGTGAGCAGGTCTGTCACCACCATGCGGACCTGAAGTTATGCAAGCAGGACCAATTGAACCTTTGGATCCAGGAGGCCCGGCAAATGCCCAACGCCCCACTACTGAGTAAGTTGCATTTAATTATGTATGTAAGAAATGAAATTAGCTGATATTATGGAGATGTGTATTCCAATATTACTTCATTTATATTACAGCTGCAGGTGTCTGTTCTGCGAACCACAGAGCCTATGGCGATAGGCTGGTGTGGTTGCGCCACCAGGCAGGTCAGTAATCCACTCCCAGTAACTGTAAAGAAATATAAAAGTATGACAGCTAGCAAAAGAGTGCAGTGTAGTCACTAAGTAATAAAATGTGCAAGTAACAGTGCAAAAGTGTTTGCAAGTATTGCTTGATTACAAAAGTGTGTTGCAGTCTGAAATCCAAACAGAAAAATGAAAATGTCTGAAATAAATTCTGAAATAAAGATGCCCCACCTATAATATCATAGTGCACAACCTGCAGCAGGCTGAAAAGTACAGCTGCAGAAGATGAGCAACTCACATGTGTGAAATATATCCCTGTTGAAATACTGAAACATGACAGAAGTGAGACTGCTGGAAAGGATTGTAATAACTACAGGTAAAACATGTCAATAAAGCCTAGAAGTAAGTACCATCCTGGATAGTAAAATGAAAACAAGTGAGAGGGTGTGAGAAAGAGTTATGAATCCACCAATAAAGTAGTAATAACCCCTGTATAAAGTATACTGCAGTCAGTACAGAATGAAATGAATGTGACAAGTAGAACCAAACTGCGAAATGTGTCAAAGTGTTGCTGCAGCTGGAATGTGTATCCCAAAATCTGGATATGTTACTCTCATAGGTTCATAGGTTCATAGGTTCATACTAGTCTATCTGCCCGAGGGCATTTACAAGCCTAGCCCATCGTTTTGTGGCTTACGCCACCCCTTTAGTATGGGGAACTATACCCATTATTTTGCTGTGCCTCTGTCGAGCAGTGACACTGAGGTAATCCCTGGGGTATATCTGCGATCTCCCATCCATTGGTCAAGATTTCTCTTGAACAAGGCCAGCGAGGTGCTCTGCCTCACATGTACCGGGATTTTGTTCCACAGCATAGGGAGTCTTTGGGTGATGAATCTATCCCTCCAGCACGTCCTATTAATAGCCGTGTCAAGGTTTAAGTCTCCCGCCCTTGTGGCTCTGATGGATCTAGATTTTTTCAGGTGAAGCATATTCATCAAATCTGGGTTTGACATGGCCTTGTATGTTAGGCAAAGGTCACCTCTGAGCAAGTGGCGACTGAATAGAGCTGGAGTTCTTTGTCGGGCAGCGTAGGACAGAAATTTGAGACCCTTTATCCTTTTGGTGAGGAACTTTTGTGGCCTCTCCAGCTGCTGCAAGTGTCGGGTCAGATACATTCCGAATGGGGCATTGTACTCAATGATTGGTCTGATGAGTGATGAGTAAAGGAGACTATGACCTCCCTTGATCTAGATGAGAATCCTTCATGATAAGGTGGGCAATGTAGAAGGTCTTCCTAACTACTTTAGCTACATGGGTGTCGAATGACAGACTACTATCAACCTGGGTCCCCAGGTCCCTGATAACTTCTTCTGTGCTCAGTGGATTGCCACCTATTTGGTAGCTAGGGTAACCTTGTTTTTCCCGAAGGGTATGACTATGCATTTTTGGCATTTAACTTTAGGCCGTGGCTCTGGCACCAGTTATCCGTTTCTGTGAGACCCTTCTGAAGGATATCTGTGTCAGATGTGTTTTCTACTATGGCGCCCAGTTTGCAGTCATCTGCAAACTTTGTCAGCCATAACCCTCCTGTGTTTGCTTGTACTTCGGAAAAGTAGATGCCAAACAAGAGTGGGCCCAGGACTGAGCCCTGTGGGACACCACTTGTGACAGGCTTTGAGTCTGACATGGCGCCAGCAACTCTGACCCTGTGGGTTCTGTCACTCAGCCAGTTTGCAACCCATCTTGTGATGTATGGGTTGACATTTAAGCTGATGAGTTTTTCAATGATACCCGAGTGGGGTATTGTATCGATGGCCTTAGCCAGATCGAGGTAGGCTGTATGGACTGCCTTTCCCCCTCATCAATGGCTTTGGTGACTATTTCGAAAAAAGTCAACCAAGTTTAAAAGGCATGATCTGCCTTTGACAAAGCCAAACTGGGTTGGATCCAAAGTCTGCAAATTCCCTATGTCTTTATTTATGAGGTCCATTATGATCCTCTCCATGGCTTTGCAGATAAGGCTTGTCAAGCTAATGGGCGGTAATTTCCAGGGTCGCTGGCGCCACCGTCGTCGTGAAGTGGTACCACACCTGCAGTGCGGCACTCCTGGATGTATCCAGAGGTAAGACTTTGATTAAACAGCTGTCCTAGCTGTGGGTTTAATTCTCATTGAGTTCATGGAGCACACAGCCGGGGACACCATCAGGTCCCATAGATGCTGTGTTTTTGCTTTGGAGAGAGCAGTTCTCACTTGGGCGCTGGAGATGTTTGGGGGCTGCAATCGTTTGGTATAGATATCTCTCCTTTTGGGGGGGGGGGGGGGGAAGTTTGCACTGAACCTGTCAGCCAGTATGTTGGCAATGTCTGTAGGATCAGTAATGTTCACATCATTTTGAACTAGCTCTGAGCATATCTGGGAGTTTCCTCCCAGGTTTCTAACATAGCTAAAGAAGGCCTTATGATTGTCTTTTGAGTCTTTAGCTATTTTTCTCTCGAAATTTGCTTTGGATGATTTTATGAGAGCTCTTAGTTTTTTACTTATAGTGATCAAGGGTGTCTTACCTTTTAAGGATTTTGCTCTATCTTGTAGTAGCTTCCTCCTTTTGTTGTAGAGTTTGTTTATGGCTGGGGTCCACCAGACTGGACGCTTGCCTTTGGTACAAAGAGTCTTTGTTTTGCTTGGGATTGCCTTATCCATGCAGTCCTGCAGGTACTGGTAGAAGGCTGCAATATGCAGATAGTATGATTGTCTGAAATATCAAACATCAACAGTTGTCTATAGCTATATAAAGCAAATGTAGCAGGATGATGTAGCTGAACAAAGCCAGATATGAATGTGTATGAATAACAATAAAATGTATATTGATGTAGCAGTAACAGTCCTATCACCAAAGTGAAGTAGTTATCATATAGGAAACTGTAGTTAGAACAGTAGTGTGTATATATCTGTAGCTATTAGAAATGTACAGCATATGTATTGGTATTCGAAGGTGTTAATAATATTTTCTTCACCCCACCCTATAACCACATATAATGCATTCCACGTGAAAATGGTATGTGCAATCACAATTAACACCCCTGGACATTTGTCCTGATGGGTCCTAAATATTTGCATGTCCGTTGATGCATCTGCCCTGTTCATACATCCAAACCTGATGGCCTGTTGCCATCAATCAACCCTACATGTTGTTGGACTGTGTATTGCTGTTCAAATTATGCATGTGTTATGCTTGCTGTTCAATGGTGTGACTATCTGGGTGTTTGGTTAATGGGAATACTAATGCATGCTGTTACAACTAATTGCAAATGGTATTATATGCTACTAACCCAAACTGCCATGACATAATGCAAAACATAGAACGACAGAGAAGGTGGGTTCCAGCGGACCCACCTCTCCCACCTCAGCTGGTGAGTGCACCTGGCACTAGTGCCCAGTCTGGACCCTCCTCCGGTGGCCCTGTGCCACCTGTGGGTGGAAGCGCTGCAGGGGATGGGGCCCGTCTCCCCTCTGCAAGCATGGCCGGAGGAGAACCACTACTCACCCTCCGTAGCGTCTGGACTGTGGTGCGTAGGGAGATCCGGGACTCTGTTCTTGAGCCCCTACGCCAGCTTGAGGCACAGGTGGCACAACTTACAGACATGCCTGTTGCCCGGCCTACACAGCCCCCAGCACAGCCCCGTCCTGGGCAGTGAAGGAACAGTGGCAACTGCCCATGGGTGGGGATATCAGTTCCACTGTTGCCATCTGTGGGCTCATGGGCTCTGGATATCCAAACTTCCGTCCCCGTCAATTGTGTAACCCCCCCACACATGTCATACACTGCCCCTGTATGCGTCTTGTTTGTCTTGTCTGTTGACCTACCCAACCTACCTCCCCAGCTATACCGACTTCCTTCACTTGACATACCACTCTCACCTGAAAAAAAAAAAAAGGGAACTCTGTACCCACAAAAAAATTACGCCCCATACATAGCTGCCCATTCCACACATATGTCTACCAGACATGGAAACTATCAATTACAATTGGCTGTACAACAAGTATTATTGTTGTCCTTACACCTCTCTCAGGGTGGAAGGTATCAAATGTCACACCAAATTACAAACATATGCACAGCTGTTGCTGATGAAGAAATGGGCAGCTATGGGCCTTACCTACATCCCTCCTGCAAAACCCAAGCTTGTTTCCCTACTGTCGTACCCTCTTTGTGACCCCTTTTTCACCACTTTCTTGTCTCCCCATTTTCATTTCTTTCAAAGAAAATAGTGCAGGTGTGCGCAAGAGTAAACACGTTTAAGCGGTTGTAAGCAGGTGTGCGCAGAGCTAAGCGCCAGTGAGCATGTGTGAGCTCCACGCAAACCAGCACTAACCCGGTTACAACTTCTTAAAAGTGCCTTAGTCACTCTGATTGACAGGTCCTGCAGTCAGTTCAAAAGCAAAATAAAATCCCACTGTCAGTCCCGAACCCAGGACCTTGGAAACAGTAGGCTACATGACTTACCACTAAGCCATGACTCTTATACAAGAGCATTGTGCTAAAATAAATATATCATGTAATAGTAGGAATTAATGTAAAGGGAATATAGGATGTGTGTAGCATGTCATTTAGAATTACTGTCAAAACTAGTGGATTTCCATAATAGTAGTGTTTGAACAGAAACAGCCATTCTAGTTGGTAGCTAGTAGGTAATAATGTCACTGTAGCAAATATTTGAACACATGAGAGGTCTGACACCACCATATTTGAATAGTTAAGAGCCTAGACATAGCAACAGTGAATGAGTTACAGGGATGCCCTACAGACTCCATGTGAAATGTACAAACAGTAGGCAGAAAGGTGTAACAACACATGCAATGGTAACTTTGGAGTCCTGAAAGTATTCACCACTTGCATGGCAGAATACGTGTTGTAATACATATGCTCATGCTAACCCACAGTCACAACTGCAGCATACCAGACAATTGAATGGGTGTACCCCACTGATATGTACCATTCCATGAGGCAGATAACAGATGAACCTGAGAGTCTCTGGGGCCTGCTCAGCAGCATACTCAAATACCCTAATAGATGTCAAGGCCCACACCATGGCCAGACCACACTGTATGCTGTAACACCCTAGCAGATATAGCAAGCATTCCAAGGTGTGAATGTACATGAAAAATAGGAAAGCCACTACAGTCAGGACACCTAGCAGGCATACAAGTAGTGACTGTAAAGGGCAAATATTGAAGCCTTAGCAACAAAGTGCAAGCAAAAGTGAAAGGAAAGCGCACACACACACACACACACACACACACACACACACACACACACACACACACACACACACACACACACACACACATTAACAGTAGTAGTAGTTGTAGGTGTCAGTGTACATACACAGTTAGTACAGGAAACTGGAGAAATGAATGGAGGAATGTTAATCTACAACACAGCTGGAAATATGAGAGAGATACCAACCTTTACACTCACAGAACATTGTCCACAGCATACCAGCATGGTCCCTGCCCTTAAAATCTGAAAGGGCTACGCCTACCTCCCATACCTTTTTATAGCACTGTTTTGAAATCACAGTGAGAACTGCAATCAATACACAACTGGCTGCATGCAATTAGCAAATGCTGGCTAACAATTGGTGCAGAGGCCATCACATGGACATATGCAGATACCTACAAAAGTATGCTGCACTCCCAGTCCACACATGCAATACTTTCATTGCACCCTGAGGAGGACGTGAGAGACAGACAGACAGAGAGAGAGAGAGAGAGAGAGAGAGAGAGAGAGACAGAGACAGAGACAGAGAAAATTGACATTAAGCAGACACAAACAAAACTGTTCAGCAACAGCCATCTGAAAGCTGACAACTGGCAAGTGGAGCAGCAGGACAGAAAACCAGACGGCAACACAAGCAGCTGTGACAAACACAGGTAATGTGAAGTAATACTATAAAGGTCTACATACTGTGAACCCTCCATATGTGTCATTGGTCTGTATCCATATGTATATGAAGATGTGTAAAGGGCAGGGGACATACAGCAACTATCAGTCAAGGCTGTACATACATTTATATGTGAGAGCATCTATGTGCACATATCGATGTAGGTTGACTGTAGGTTGTAGTGCAATGTACAAAGTAGGTTTCACAGTTATGTATGTTTAGCAGTATGTTAGTGTAGACAAACATGTTGATATACCTGTCTATCATATGGATACGTATGTATGTCAAAATATGTATGTATGTATGTATGTATGTATATATATATATATATATATATATATATATATATACATATATGATATGCATATATGTATACATACATAGAGAGAGATGTAGGAATACATAGACAGATGTAGATAGATAGAATATGTACAAACATATATATGTAATGCACACATACAGATATAGATATATGTAGATACATATACATAGACAGACTGATCTGACTATCTACAGGTATGACTGTATATGATGACCTCAGCACCCCCTGTCCCACCCCCTTTGTCACTCTCACCCCCTCTGTGTCCCCGCCTCTCCATATCTATAGCAATATATGTACATGAATATATATATGTGTATATGTATACAGACATATATATATATATATATATATATATATATATATATATATATATATATACACACATATAGATATATCTATATACATATATATATATATATATATATATATATAGAGAGAGAGAGAGAGAGAGATGTATATATATTCTGAGTGAGGCACATGTGTACAGATGTATTGCAACAGGTGCCTGGTGACAAAGGCATGGAGTGAACACCAGTGTCAAAACCAGAGTACCATACCCCATTTCAAATCACCTACACCAGTAACCACCAGATATGTTATTGGCTGCCCACCACTGCATGTGTCAGGGGTGAACAGGGTCATAAATGTGTATAATAGTGCCCCCAATGATAGTCACAGTGGCACGCTATTCCTGGAATACCTGTACATGGTATGTGTCAGCAGACATGGTGTGTCAGCTATGGACATGTAGGTCGGTGTGCCTCTCCACACCACATAATGGATGCCATGGTATGGACCTCACATGACAGCTACAGATATGGAGAAGGACACAGTGACATGTACAACACTGTGACAATGCACTCAAACACATTACCAATGCACAGTGACTGACAACACCACAGAGTACATACATACTACCCACATAGAGGTTACCACTCCCGGATTTACATAAGTAAGTCACACCCATGACAGATGTCCAACAATCATAGTAACACCTCACACCATCCACAACCTAAATGACTGCTGTGTGTCGTCCATGCCACTGCAATAGAGAGCACATGTGTAGGTAAAGGTTCCTACCCACAGATAAGACATACCCTGCAATAAATCACACAGTGTTAAGAAGCAAGACTCCCCATGAGTACATGTCACACATACCCCTGCTGAATGTTAGTCAGATAGGTAATATGCCATATGAGTCACACTGTGTAACTGTGTGACAGCAGCAGGTACCATCACACCACATGTGTCACAATGGTCAGGGTAGCAGAACAGTATGCTGCTGTACTCCCAGGGACAATAGCATATTGTATAGTATTTATTGTAATGTAATGTATTGTGTTGTATTGTATTGGTATGTTGAGGTGCCTCCTTCGTGGAGTGGAATCACTGCTGCTGTGCGCCAGTGTACAGGTACATATCCTGTAGTCAGGCTAGTGTTACATAGCACTTCTATATGTGTGTTTAGCTCCTGTCAGAGTTTATGTAGCATGCAACTGGGGATGCCATCAGGTCCCAGTCATGTTGTGTATTCTGCTTTCATGAGGGCGGCTCTCACCTGGACGTCTGTGATGACAGGGAGGTTACAGTCAGCTGAGATAACTATGTCTTAGTCTGGGGGAGAGGGCGGGGTGACACCTGCACTGAACCTGTCTGCCACAATGTTGTCAATATCTGTGGTTTCAGTGAAATATTTGTTGTTGAGTACTAACTATGGGCATAGGGGATGGATTCTGACCAGGTTGCTAACATAACTGAAGAAGGCCTTCTGGTTATCTGTAGTGTCCCTCTTGATTTCCCTCTCAAAATTGCCCGTGGATGTTTGTATGATGGAATAGATCCTTACTAGTGCTGCTCAGACATGCCTTCCCTTTATGGAATTATGCTCTGTCTTGCAGTAGCTTCCATCTTTTGTAATACAATCTGTCTATGGCTGGGGTCCACCAGACAGGATGCTGTCCCTTTGTGGAGAGTGTCTTGCTCATATATGGGATTGCATGATCCATGCATTCTCGGAGATGTCTGTAGAAAGCATTTGTGTAGGGGTCAGCATTGTGGGTTGTATCTGCCACTGACCCAGTGGGCTGAAAGGATACTATGTCACTGTTACAAAGTGTAAAGTTTGCATCTGCAATGTTATTCACTATAGTCGTTTGTGCAGGTGGTGGAGGTGGGATATATATATCCAGGGCAATTAGTGTGTGGTCAGCTCACAGTAGTTGATGATGTAGGCCATACAGTACCTAGATACAAACCCCCAGAGTGAGGAGGTGCTCTGGACCTGAATCAGTGTTCTGACTGCTGGGGTTTGGTAGTATGTCGTATGGAGTGTGCCAGGTACTGTTGCACAGTTGCTGGCTGAGCACTGATACCTGGCCATTTACATGTGTATCCACCAATAGACAGACAGATGCTATATATGTGAGATATGTTGTATCATAACAGTCGAGTAGCATGTGTAGTATGTGTGCCAAATTCTGCTGACATATATTGCTGATATCAGGTTATTTTCTTTTTCAGGTACATAGCTCACCCGCGAAATCCCACTTACTCCACAGCTGAGGATGAGGAGATACACCAGAGCCTGGTGCGGGATTATGCAATACTCTTTTCCCGCACCAGCCAGAATCAGCAGGAGAGGGCTGCACTGTGGCAAGACCTGGTCCATTGGGTAAACGACATAGGCACGCATAATAGGACATATGAGCAGGTACGACATCACTGCAGTGATTTAATCAGAAATATCCATCAGCATGCATCGGATATCCACAGGCAACAGGTCGCCACAGGTGGTGGGGTGGCTACACATCCCCCACTCACCAGACTGGAGGAACTGCTCAGGAGTGTAGTGGCTCCAGTCCGCCAGCAACAACAACAGCAGCAGACATGCATTATGATGGAGGCTGGAGCCACGCAGCAGCAAGACAGTGAGCGTGTAGGTAATATGCCATATGTATAGTTGACTGTTGTGTACACTGGTAGTGAATGCATGTGTGAGGTGTGTCCTTGGTTTGTAGCTGTCACCATAGTATTTAATGTGCAAGTGTGATATCCTCAATATTAGCAGCTGACCTGTGAAAGGTGACTGTTGTACTACTGACCTGTATCATACTCAGTAACAATGGCACAGTTGTGCCCACTGACATTAGTTTCTTTATGTCTGCAGGTCCCTCTGGTGTAACAGCAATGCAGCCTATCCATGCTGGTGAGTGTGTATTTACAATACCTGTAATAGTCTTGATAGTAATAGTAATATTAGGCTCAATTAGTAGTGCTCTTTGTATGCATGTAGGTGTCTCTGTGTGTTGATATCATGCATACTGAGTAGTGTACAATTGTGTGCAACTGTGTGCATGTGTATGTGTGCATGTGTGCACCTGTGCATGTGTGCATGTGTGCACCTGTGCATGTGTGCATGTGTGCATGTGTGCACCTGTGCATGTATGCACATGCGCATGTGTGCATGTGTGCATGTGTGTATGTGTGCATGTGCGCATGTGTGCATGTGTGCACCTGTGCATGTGTGCATGTGTGCACCTGTGTATGTGTGCATCTGTGCATGTGTGCATGTCTGGACCTGTGCATGTGTGGATGTGTGCATCACTGGTAATGTGTAGACATTGTAAACTGTGTTTCCTGTTTCCCTCCCACAGGTTCTGGTGCTGCTCTGGTGTCATGCAGCAGGGAACCTGAATCAGGTGCTATGGGTACTGATAATGATGACATCTGTGTAATGGCACAGGAAGGTATGCCAGGGTCCGTCATTGGTCAGCCAATTGACAGTACACAGCTGTCAACCCCATCAATGCGCACAGTTATCCTGCCAATACACCCTTTGTCACCAATGTCCCTAGGTGATGGACAGCATACAGTGGGCATTGACCAGGGTAATGTGGTATCTGTGGCACATGCCTCCCCACACAGCAGCCATGGGCATGGACCAGAGATGGTACCACACAGACAGATGTCCAGGGGTTCTCATGGGAGCATCCGTGGGCATACTGCCCCTGCCAGACGTGCCCACAGAGGTCTTAGAACCTCAGCTATGTTTCGGGCTGTCATGCAGGAACAGTCACGTATGGAACGGTACACCAGACAGGGTCTGAGGGAGCTGACAGCATGTCACACAGCCATGACTAATAGTATGCGTGACATTGCAGCTGCCATCCGTAATTTCACCGATGTCATAGACAGATGTTGTGGGGACATATTAGACCGTTTCCACAAATACATGTCCATGAGCCAGGGCGATGGTGGACGATTGAGGCATCGACGTGAATGTATGCCAGCAACAGCAGCAGCTGGCAGTCGTCTTGGATGACAACAGGGCTGCAGCCGCCCCCATAGTGCCAGCAGCAGCCCCAGCAATGCTGGGTCTGTGCTGTCATCAGACCACCCCAGGAGACCATGTGCACGTGGCTCTGGCCAGGCCCGACAGGGATCTGTGTCCAGTCAACGAACACCTGCTTCTGATGACAGTACCCAGTCTGGGTTTGTACCGGATACGGTCCGTAGCACCCCTGCAAGGCACAGGTACAGTGTCCGTGGCCAGAGACACTGATCTGTATGACCTGGCAGGTACAGTCCATGGCTGTCCACAAACACCAGTATATGGCAGCCATGAGGTGGAACTGTGTGCATCCATACACACATGCGAACTGACAACACCTAGGGCTACTGCATACACGCACACACTGCATCAACATTGCCCCACCTTGTACTGCTGTCCCTTACCAACACACATACACATACATGTCAATCAGTGGTATCGATGGCTGACTCAGGCATACCAAGTTCACACCCTGTGCATATGATGAAACTGTGCCACCTCCTGCAATCTGTAACATCTGTGCAGGTACAGGTTAACATGTTGCTGATGCACAGGGTGACTACATAGACGTGTAGTAATAGTATCATGTTGTTAACAGTACTGTGTGCTGAAATAATTGTGGGTATATCCCAGCATGCCTGATGCAGCAAGGGTGTGATTGTCATGTACTGTTGTCTACACCCATGGTAAGTACCATAGTGTATCATCTGCACATGTTGGCATACTGGTGGTAAGGATGTCAACAGAAGGCTACATACATAGGTAGCACAGGGGATAAGGTAATGAATGTAGTAATATGCAATGATGGACATGTAAACTGCAAGTGGCATGTTGCCCACACTGGGCTCTGCAAAGTAGATGTTTGAGGATGTTGATATGTGTGCAGTACTACACGACTGGTACAGGACACACAGGAGCACCCTAGCACTGTAAGCTCACATCTCATACCATGCTAGACAGCCCCAACACACAAAACTAACTGTCACAGGAGGGAGAGTCCCCATACATGTCAGGGACACTGTGGTGGCAGGCCAGGTAGCATACATCCTACTAAGTATGGAACCACTGAGTGAAGGCTCAGTGTCTGTTATTTGACATGTGTATTACTGCAGGTATGAGCACCTGGGTTTCCATCTAGTTATTGTACATCCTGACAGTACATGGTCTGTACACTTGTGTGTGCTGAGACTGGACCCTAGCCATCTGACCTGTGTATTTCCATGTATGTGTGCATAGTGCCTGCATATTTGCAGTGTTACCTACTGGAAGTGGTACAGCTTGTTTGTTGTACAATGAACTACATGCAGCCCTGCTTACTGTAGCTTTGTTTGCATGCATGTTTGCTTGCAATTACCCTGGAATACTGATCCCACCTGCAATGCATAGTTACAGAGCTTCTGTGGACTCCTAGTGACATCTGCATAGTATATGTATGTCCATGTCTCACGACAGAATGTCACTGTTTGCCCTGTTCACGTGTACGTTGCCTGTGACACATTGCATATGACTTACCTGGCATTTGTCTACGTGAGCAGTCATATATGCTACTGCTAACTAATCACAGGCACTACACCCTCACATATTCATCTTCTTTTGAACCACCTGCTTCACTAGGGACGGCTTGCACCTGTCACCCCTGGGCTTTCAGATATTGGCAAAGGCTCTTGCTACCCCCATAGTGCCTATGTTAGGCAAGGCTCAAATGACAAACCCACCTTCATAGGTATCACAAGGGATAAGAAACTAAGAGTAATGCTACCCAACGCCAGAAGTCTATACCTCAAGATGCATGCACCCGAAACTCTCCTTGGCATGGAGAACATTGATATCTGTGCAGTAACAGATGCCTGTTTCAGGGCTACTGAGAGCACCCCAGCACTACCAGGTTATACCTCATACCATGCTTTTCAGCCCCAAAACTTGGAACGAACCACAAATGGAGGGGGAGTATTGATATTAATCAAAGATACCCACACCTCCAGGTTGGTGGCAAAGCACCAAGCATCAGAGACTATCCATGTGCAACTAACAATGGGTGAAACTGCCTTCCAGGTTATAGCCTGCTACAGACCACCCTCCCAAACCTAAGAACTGCACTCAGCCGTCCTGTGAACAGTGGAAATATGAAGGTCTCTCCAAACACCATTATATTGGGTGACGTCAACTACCCAAACATGGACTGGGAGCATGACTCTAGCTCCAACACCCTAGGCCAAAGATTCTAGAATATATGAGCTCAAATGCTATGGAACAACTTGTTACCACTCCCACAAGAAGGGGACACATACTGGACCTGATCATCACCAACATGGGGACTCTATGCTCCAGACCAGAAGTGTATCCCTCACTGGTAAGATTGGACCATAAACTAATCTCACTGGATATTCACATCCCGACCCCACCCCCTGCCCAGAACACCACAGTGAACAACTTCTCTAAAGCAAATTCACACTCCTCAAAACTGAGGTGAAAACCTTCAAAGCCCCCGTGCCTGTGGAAACTACAGACCAGACCGCAGATTCCTCTATAAACGCATTCTATGGACACCTTCAGGAATGCATGGATCATGTGATCCCGAATAAAACCAAGACCCAATACTCCAAAGGCAGACGTCCTGTCTGGTGGACCCCAGCCATAAACAAACTACACAATAGAAGGAGGAAGCTACTAAATGATACAGCAAATTCCCAAATAGGGAAGGCATCACTGATCAGTATTAGCAAATAACTACAGGCACTCATAAGATTGTCTAAGGCCAGCTTCGAGAGAAATTGCACAGGACACTAAGGATAATCACAAGGCTTTCTTTAGTTATGTTAGGAACCTGGGTGGTAATTCCCAGATATGCTCAGAGGTAGTCCAAAATGTCAATAGAAACACCAAACCCACAGACATTGCCAACATTCTAGCTGACAGGTTCAGTGCAAACTTCTTACCCCCCTCCACACTGAAAGGGCAAATATGTATCCCAGCAGAGTGCTGCCCCCTGACATCTCAGATGCTCAGGTAAGAGCCGCCCTCTCCAAAGCAATACACACTGCATCAATGGGACCAGACAGTGTCCCGGGCTGTGTCCTACATGACCACCAAGACGTGCTACAACCAAACATAAACCTACTGTTCAATCCCAGCCTTACTACAGGATATGTGTCCAAAGTTTGGCGTACAGCAACAGTGGTCCCTCTACAGAAAGGTGGTGCCTCAACGGATCCTGGACACTATTGCCCCATAAGCCACACTAGCTTGGTCTGCAGAGCTATGGAAAGGATCATCATGGACCACATAAATATAGATATTGGGGACCTACAGACACTGGTTCATACCCAGTTTGGCTTTGTTAAGGGCAGATCCTGCCTCTCAAACCTGGTTGATTTCTTTGAAACAGTCACCAAGGCCATTGACGAGGGGAAGGTGGTTCACACAGCCTACCTGGACTTTGCAAAAGCCTTCAAAACAATACCCCACTCGGGCATTCTAGAGAAGCTCACCAGCTTAAATATAAGCCCCTATGTCACTAGATGGATTGCACACTGGCTCAAGGACAGAACCCAAATAGTTAGAATTGTTGGAGCCATGCCAGACTCCAAACCAGTTACAAGTGGTGTCCCACAAGGCTCAGTCCTGGGACCTCTCTTGTTTGGTATATATTTATCGGAGGTACAGGCCAACATGGAAGGACTGTGGCTGAGCAAATATGCAGATGACTGCAAACTGGCCACCATAATCGACTCTCCAGCCGACACAAGCATCTTCCAAAGGGGCCTCATAGAAACAGACAACTTGTGCCAGAGCCATGGCCTCCAGCTGAATGCAAAAGTGTGTATAGTCATCCCTTTGGCAAAAACAAAGTGCCCACAAAGTACCACATAGGTGGTACACCATTATGTACAGAAGAAGTAATTAGGGACCTGTGGACCCAAGTTGATAGCAATCTCTCATTTGACAACCACGTGGCCAAAGTGGTTAGAAAGACACCCCATCATGAAGGGATTCACATCTACATCAGGGGAGGTCATCGTGCCTCTTTACTCATCCCTCATCAGGCCCATAATTGAGTACAATCCCCCTGTTGGGATGTACCTTACCAGACACCTGCAGCAACTGGAAAGACCCCACAAGTACCTCACCAAGAGGATCAAAGGGCTCAAACAGATGCCATATGCTGACCGGTTAAAGAAACCCCAGCTCTACTCAGTGGCATACCGCCTGTTCAGAGGCGATCTGTGCCTAATGTATAACACCATGTCAAACCCAGAATTAATGGGCATGCTGCACCTGAGAATATCCAAATCCCATTGGGCTACACGCTTGAGAGACCTGAACCTCAGCACTGAAATAAATAAGACATGCTGGAGGGACAGATTCATAACCCAGAGGCTCACTTCACTCTGGAATAAAATCCCAGTCCAGGTTAGGCAGAGTCCCTCATTGACTCTCTTCAAGAGGAATCTTGATGAGTGGATGGGACATTGTAGGTTTACCCTGGGTATCACTTCTGTATCACTGATAGACAGAGGCACAGTATACTAACCTTGGAAAAGGGCATGGCAAGATATATTTACAATGGATGGCGACAGCCAAACACATTCTGGCTAGGTTCTTAAATGCCCTAGAGCAGATAGCCTAGTATGACGCTATGAACCTATTAACCTATGTACCTTGTTCCCCATTGGCCCTATGTGCTGTTAATCATCATGGCAATCACAATACTATGGTAGCATGTGCAAAGGTCAGTTGTCAGTCACCTCTATAATACAGTTGTGGAATATGTGGGTCATGTGGCAATGTCACAGCTGCCACATGTACACAGTCAACCCTCTCCCCTACACATGGACGTACAACACATGTATGAGATGGAACCACATAGTCAAACTGGGAACTAAGCACTCTGAACCCAGTACTGGCATAACCTGTCATGTGGCATGCAATACTACAGTGACTACAATACCAGTCTGATGTAGACCTACACTGACAGCAATACAAGCACATGAACACACTGGGCCATTCGTGGAGCCTTAGAATAGCATCCTGCCTGAGCGGCACACACCTCTGCAGCTGGCACACAGGCATACGTTATGCCTGAACACATCACACATAACACATAGCACACAAATCCTGTGTGCCAGTCACAGCCTGTACAGCTAGACAACACACCTGCCACAGTTGTGTTAGCTACCTTTATTGTCCGGTACAGTGTGGTCACGCTCACCAGGCTGGACAAGGTGAAGGTCACAGTGATATGCCTGTGGGGCACTATGGTCCACCACATAACACAAGCATACAGGTCAGTCAGAGGCATGGACACATATGACTCAGTCATTGTCCATGCCACATACCTTCTCCTGCTGTACTTGTAGGGTGCTGACATCATCAGTGTTTAGAAAGAGGAAAGCGCATCCTGTATTGTGTTTTCCCAGTTGCCAAAAGGGACATTTCTCTCACACAGATTTGCACACACACCAACCCCACTCACACACACACTGAGCATTTGCAGGATTCAAACCCCTACCTAACTATGTTATGACACTCGAGATGGACACATTAGCAGAGCGCGCTATTTGCATTACTGGGAGGTTTCCCTTCTCCTGCTGTACTTATAGGGTGCTGACAGCATCAGTGTTTAGAAAGGGGAATGTGCATCCTGTAGTCTGTTCTCCTAGTTGCCAAAAAAGATATTTCCCTCACACACAATTGCACAGACACTAACCCCTCTCATTCAAACACACACACTTTGCTATTTGCAGGATTCACACCCCTACCTTACTATGCTATGACACTTGAGACGGACGCATTAGCAGGGCATGCTATTCGCATTACTGGGAGGTTTCCCTTCTCCTGCTGTACTTATAGGGTGCTGACATCATCAGTGTTTAGAAAGGGGAATGTGCATTCTGTAGTCTGTTCTCCTAGTTGCCAAAAGGGACATTTCCATCACACACAATTGCACACACACTAACACCCCTCATTCAAACATACACACTTGCCATTTGCAGGATTCACACCCCTACCTAACTATGTTATGACACTTGAGATGGACGCATTAGCAGAGCACGCTATTCGCTTTACTGGGAGGTTCCCTTCTCCTGCTATACTTATAGGGTGCTGACATCATCAGTGTTTAGAAAGGGGAATGTGCATCCTGTAGTCTGTTCTCCTAGTTGCCAAAAGGGACATTTCTCTCACACACAATAGCACACACACTAACACCCCTCATTCAAACACACATACTTGCCATTTGCAGGATTCAAACCCCTACCTAACTATGTTATGACACTTGAGATGGACGCATTAGCGTAGCGCACTGCTCGCATTACTGGGAGGTTTCCTTTCTCCTGCTGTACTTATAGGGTGCTGACACCATCAGTGTTTAGAAAGAGGAATGTGCATCTAGTAGTCTGTTCTCCTAGTTGCCAAAAGGGACAATTCCCTCACACACACTAACCCCCCTCATCCAAACACACACACTTGCAGGATTCAAACCCCTACCTGACTATGTTATGACACTCGAGACAGACGCATTAGCGGAGCACGCTATTTGCATTACTGATAGGTTTCCTTTTTCCTGCTGTACTTATAGGGTGCTGACATCATCAGTGTTTAGAAAGGGGAATGTGCATCCTGTGGGGAGGCAGATGCCAAGCACACTCTGGCTAAGCTGTCATTCCCTAGGGCAAACAGCCTAGTATTGACCTCTACACCCATATGTTTAATTGTCAAATGCACATTATTTGTTGCTGATAGACTGTTTGCACGTCTTTATTGCCATAGCATTCCCTGTTTGTATGAAGAACTTGTGTATCTGTGGAAGATGTTTGCATATGGGAGGGATCCACTATATCACATATGTCTCTGTATTCATTTAACTGTGTGCACTGGGCAGATTGCTGTAATGTGGTTGGTTCCTGGAATAACACGTAAAAATACCAGACATGTGTGGCCAACTGCTAAACTGAGATTTGGCCTAAGTGTGTGAGCATGCCCAGTTCAGCCTTCCTATGGCATGTTGTCTGACATATGTCTCATTTATCAAAGTGTGTGAGCATGCCCAGTGTGAGCTTTCCATATGTTGAACTCTGCAGCCCACCACATTTGTAGATGAGTGTGAACTTCAACAAATATCTCCCATTTATGGTTGTGTGTTGTGTGTCATGTTGTGTAGTTACTGTCCAACTGCTTTGTGTGTGAACACAACAGGATTATACTGTGCCTGCAGGGTTTGCATGGGATACTTTGCATACAGTTGTCAACATCTTTTCACACTGACCTAACACTGTAGTACTGTATAGTGTACTGGTTCAGTACTTTGACTGTGGTGGACAGTATCCTGGGCTTTAGTCCTATCACTGCTTTATATTTCCATAGTGAGCACAACAGCCTGGTTAGGGGCCAGTTGTGCACATCTGACCATGTTGCATTATGTTCAGATATGAACTACTTAAACCAGGCTTGTCCAACATTGGTAGTGTATTCCACAACATAGGTGTACATTTGCAAACACTAGTGACGTGCCCTAGGCCATTTCTAATGCTAGTCAGAGAGTGTGTTTGTCCTTCGACACACATTGTAAGTGGAGTTTGCCATGACATATGTCATGGCTAGTATACTGTGCCTCTGTCTACCTGTGACATGACAGTGATACCCAGGGTAAATCTACCATCTCCCATCCACTCATCAAGATTCCTCTTGAGGAGAATCGATGAGTGACTCTATGGATAGCCTGTACTGGGAGTTTACTCATGGGTGGGGGTGGCTTCTGTGTTATGGATCATGCAGTACAGCTTGTCCTATGTAAGTCAGTGCTGGGGTTCAGGTCTCTCATGTGCATAGCTCACTGCCATTCAGATTGTACAAGGTGCGGCATGTTTATTGATACCAGCTTGGACATGGCTTTATACATCAGGCACAGCTAGCCTCTGGGTGGGTAGTATGGCAGTGTGTGTAGCTGAAGTTTGTTTAATCAGGCAACACATGGCATCTGTGCAAGCTCTTTGATACTCCTGGTGAGGTACTGTTGGGGACTTTACAGTTGATGGAGGTGTCTGCTGAGGTACATCCCACAGGGGCTATTGTAGTCAATTGTAACGCTGATGAAGGATGACTGCAGAGCCACAATGACCTCCCCTTATCTAGATCTGACAACCTTCATGATTAGGTGGGTATATGGTATGTTTCTGTAAACACTACAGCACATGTTTTCCAATGCAGGATATCTATCACATTGTGTCCCCAGGTCTCTCATTACATGTTAAGTACGTAATGGGTTAACATCTATGTGGTAATTGGTGGGCACTTACTGTATATCCATGGGGGTTGACTATACACTTTTCTGCAATTAGCTTGCTGACATGGCTATGGCACCAGTTGTCTGTTTCTATGTGGCCCTTTTGTGGGATGCTTGTGTCAGCTTGAAGATCATATATGGTGAGTAGTTTGTAGTCCTCTGCAAACATGTTCAGACACAGTCCTTCCATGTTGGCCTGTACCTATGGGACATATATACCAGACAAGGGAGATCCCAGGACCAAGTCTTGTGGGATGCCAGTTATATCTGTTTTTTAGTCTGACATGGCTGCAGCATGTCTGACCATGTCTGTTCTGTCCTTGGTCTGGTTTACAACCCCTCTACTGACATAGGAGTTTATATTTAAGCTGGTGAGCATATCTATAATGAACACATAGGGTATTGTATAGAAGCCTTTGCAAGGTCCAGCTATGCTGTGTGGACCACATTGCCCTCATCAATGACCTTAATGACTGTTTCAAATGAGTCAAACATGTTTAGGGACAGGATCTGCACTTAAGAAAGCCACACTGGGTAGGGTCCGGTGTCAGTAGGTCCCCAATATCTTTATGTCTGCGGTACATGCTGATCCTTTCCATAGCTGTGCAGACCGAGCTTCTCAGGATTCTGGGGTGGTAGTTTTCAGTATCCATTCAGGCAACACCTTTGTTGAGAAGGACCACTGCTGTTGTACACTGCTCTTTGGGTACATATCCTTTGGTAAGGCTGACATTGAGCAGTAGTGTGATTTGGCATTCCATTCGTCTTGGAGTCCATGTTGGACTCAGCCCAGGACACCATCTCATACCATTGCTGCTGTGTGTTTTGCTTTGTAGATGCTGGCTGTTACCTCAGCATCTGCAATGTCAGGGGGCCAGCAGTCTGCTGGGATAGATATTTTGCATTCTGGTGGGGGGGGGGGTTGCACTGCACCTGTCAGGATGTATGTTGGCAATATGTGCGTGTGTTTGGTATGTTGTTTGTGATATTTGTGTGATTCAGAGCATATCTGTGAATTCCCAACACAGTTCCTACCATCAGTTGTGGAAACCTTGGGATTATCCTTAATGTCCTGTACAATTTGTATCTTCATAGGTTCATAGGTTCATACTAGGCTATCCACCCTAGGGGCATTTGTTAGCCTAGCAAGAGTGTGTGTGGCTTTCGCCACCCCTTGTTATGTGAATATTATGGCCATTTATGATTTGCTTTGCTGTGCCTCTGTCTGGACGTGACACAGTGAAGACCCCCAGTGTAACTCTACGATCATCCATCCACTTGGCAAGATTCCTGTTGAAGAGTGTCAGTGAGGGGCTCTGCCTCACATGGAGTGGGATTCTGTTCCAGGGTGTGGGGAGCTTCTGGATTATGTATCTGTCCCTACAGCACATCCTATTTCATTATGTGTTGAGGTTGACATCTCTCACTCTCACAGCTCTGATGGCTTTGAGTTTTCTGGGGTGGAGCATGTCCATTACTCCTGTGTTGGACATGGCCTTGTACAACAGGCATGCAATGCCTCTGTGTAGGCAGTATGTGACTGCATTCAGCTGGGGTGTCTACAGCCAGGCAGCATATGACATATATTTGAGACCCTTTATCCTCTTGGTGAGGTACCTTTGAGGTCTTTCTAACTGCTGCAGGTGTCAGGTAAGGTACATCCCATATGAGGCATTGTACTAGATTATGGGTGTGATAAGAGAACAGTATAGGGGCACAATGACCTCTGCTGACGTAGATGTGAATCCTTTCATGATACGGTGTCCAATGTAGACAGTCTTCCTAGCCACATTGGCAATGTGAGTGTCACATAACAGGTTACTGTCCACTTGTGTCCCTAGGTCCCTGATTACTCCTTCCATACATAATGGTTTACCACCTATGTGGTAATTTGTGAGTACCTTGTTTGGTATTTGGTGGGACATTCATACTGTCCAGTGTCTTCAGGACAGCTGGGTGGGGTTCCTGTGTGTGAGAGTGTGGTCTGTAGCATGCTACAGACTGTACAGCAGTCTTGCCTATGGTTAGTTGCACATGGGTGGACTCCAATGCCTTGTGCGTTGTCAGTTACCTGGACGTATGGGTGTCTGTGCTGAATATGGATACTCACCCTCCTTTTATGTTTTGTTCCAGGTTTTGGGGCCATGACACATGATATGTGGTATAACCTGGTAGTGCTGGTGTGCTGTCAGGAGGCTTGCAGCAGGTTTCTGTCACTGCACAGACATCGATGTTCTCCATACTGGGGATGGCCTCGGGAGCATGCATATTGGGGTTTACACATCTGGCATTGGTCAGCATTACCCTTATGTTTCTTTCCACTTATGTTTTCTAGGGTGGTGGATTAGTCTTTTCAGCCTTGCCTACGAAAGGCTCTATGGTGGTGGCAAAAGCCTTATCCAATATCCAAATGCCCAGGGGTAACAGGTGCAGGCCATCCCTGGAACAGCTGCGTGGCTTGTCAAGCATGACATCCCAAGCAGACAGACATTGGATCCCCTTGGAATGACACCAGTAAGTGTGCCACTTGTTATAACTGATCATTCCGTGTTTGTACTGAGGCATCATTCTTGGTGAGGGTAGGATGCTGCAAACGGTGAGTGTCATACCGGCCTGGACTACATAATCAGAGAGCTCATCTATGTCTCTTTTCATGTAGTCTGGGGAGGTACATCTCAGGTCATTCACACCAGCATGGACTATGACTGCATCATATTTCTACTTGCTTTGGGGTGACCTGCATACTTGTGTTATGTGGCGTATTGTGGCAGCCTACAGGCAGCTTACTGTACCCTTTCCCTTGTTCAGACTGGTGTCTTGGGACAGCAGTGTGTCTCGCTATGGAGTCACCTATTACAACTGTATCAGGCATGTTGTTTCTCCTTCTGGCCTGTGACTGTTTGGCACACCAGCTTTGTGTACTATGTGTTGCATGTGCTATGCTTGGAGGTTGTTTGATTGGGTGTCTGCTTTGGAGGCCTCTGTTGGTGTGGTGTATTTGTAATTTGGGCCTCCGGGAATGTTTTTCTGTGTTTATGTCTTTGGTTTGCAGTTGTGATAGGTCTATGTGGGACTGGGTTTGTGGTGTGTGTGGTTACCTTCTCCTCCTGACTAGTTTTGGGAGTACTGAGTTGAGGGAGCTCAGCCTCCAGTTTGGATAGATGGTTGCATCTCTCACATATATTTGTATTTCTTGGGGGGAGTTGGGGTTGTCTGTGTACTTGGGGGAGGTGTAACATTGCCTCAAGATTCACAGATTCAACTTGTTGTGGCTGGCTTTAGTGGATTGTATGTGTGGACATATTTTATTGCCATACTACTGATCAGTGATTACTTCATTTTTTATGTTTGCTCTATCATGTAGTAGCTTCCTCATTCTCTTGCATGGTTTGGTTATGGCTGGTGTCCACCATGCCAGATGCCTGCGTGTATGGCATTGTGTCTTGTTTTAATTTAGGATTGCATAATCCAAGCATTCCTGGCAGTGTTCATGGAATGGCTGTATTACAGGTTCTGAGGTGTGGCCCATATTTTGCACCTGCACAGGACCTTTAATGGATTCCACATCAGTTTGGAGGAGTGCAAATATTGCTTTACACATGTTTTCCACTGTGGTTTTCTGGCCAGGGACTGTGGTCAGGATATGTATATCCAGTGTGATTACTCTATGGTCTGGTTTTACCAGTGAGCAATACACATCTCGTCTTGCCATCCAGTACCCATGTTGCTGATTATCACATCCAGTATGCTTACCCCTCTTGTGGGAGTGGTACGTTGTTCCTGGGCATTTTGGTTTATGGATTCTATGAACTTTTGTCCTACAGTGTTGGAGCTAGTATAATGCTCCCAGTCTATGTCTGGGTATTTTCAGTCACCCAATATAATGTGGTTTGGAGGACTTGATATATTCATGTATTCCAGCATAGGCCAGGTGCAGTTCCTGGTGTTGGGACAGTAGTCTGTAGCAGGCTATCAACTGGGGGGCAGTTTTAGCCACTGTTACTTGACCATGGCTAGTCCATGTTGCTTCTTGTTGTGGTACCAACATGGGGGTGTGGTTATCCTTGACAATTATTGCTAGTCATCCTCCTTTTGTAGCTTGTTCCATGTTTTGAGGCTGTACAGCACAGTATGAGGTGCAACCTGGTAGTATTAGGGTGCTGTTGTGAGCCTTGACCCAGTTTTCTGTCACAGCACAGATATCAACATTATCCATACTGGGTGAGTTTAGACTGCATGCATCTTGCTGTTTCGACTTATCCCTTATCTTATTCTTATCCCTTCTGATACCTATGGAGGTAGGTTTGTGTTTTGAGCCTTACCTATTCAGGGCACACTGTGGGTAACAACAGCCTTTGCCAGTATCCATATGGCCTGCACTGATAGGTGCACGCCAGTCCTAGCAGGTGGAGCATCATGTCATGCTCAGCATGTCATCCCAGGCTGGCACACATTGGATCCCCTTTGACTAACTACGATACTTCAGTCAATTATTGCACTTGATCATCTCATTGTCATGTTGTGGCATGATGCTTGGTGAGGGTAGGATGTTAGTCAGGGTCTTCAGGTGTGAATATAGTGCATGGTGTTACATTACTTAACACATGGCATTCATGCCTCAGGTGGTGCTGCAGGGCTGCCTCTGTCGGATGCACATATTACACTCCTTGTACATGTTTGTGAGCAGGTCATGTCATTTTAGGTATCCCTGTTATTATTTGAGTGAGTCAGAGGGGGTATCATTCCCAGGGTTCCTACTGAGCCAGTGTATGTGCTATGCATTGCCTCTTTGCCAAGGCCAGGGCATACTGGGCACGCCTCCTTCTGCCTACTGGGGCAGGCTCAGGTTGTTCCTCCTCAGAGTCACGCTCTGCCTGTGATGGCCTTGGCAATGGTGGGGGGCTGTTTGGCCCGGCCCTATGCTGGTCCTGCTGCAGCTGTTTTTGCAAGATTATATTATGTAGCATAGCACATACCATGACAATTTGGGTACATGTAGTTGTTGTGTATTGCAAGGCTCCACCAGATGTGTCCAGACACCGGAACCATGACTTGAGCAGCCCAAACACACGCTCTATTACATTACGTGTTTGTGCGTGTGCCTCATTATGGCATTCCTGTTCAGGTGTGTGTGCGTTTCTGATGGGTGTCATCAGCCACAGCTCCAGTGCATAACCTGCATCCCCCACTAGGTGTCCGTGTGGGATGTCCCCATTGGCAAATGTCTGGTACAGCTGCGTCAAATGCCAGATGTGGGAATCATGGTAGCTCCTAGGGCAGCCAGCACACACATTCATTATTATGCCCTGGGCATCACACATGACCTGGCAGTTGATGGAGGGGAAGCCCTTAGGCCCTACCCCGCTCACCAGCTGGTGCTTTGATGCATATGTGCGTGCAGTCTATTGCACCCACTACCTCAGGGTATTCTGCTATTTGCTGGAAGAGACGCATATTGCTGGCCAATACCTCACGGGCATTGGGGAAATATACATAATCACCGACATGTGCTGACATGGCATCCAGGAACTGGTGCAGTACCCTGGAGGCTGATGCCTGTGATATCCCCATCATATCACCAGTTGGTCTCTGGAAGGTACCTGTTGCTAGTATTCTTAGGCCAACACATACCTTGGTTTCCACTGGGATGGGATACCCTCTGTTGGTTCTGTGTGTGAGGCGTGGCCTGCACAGCTCCACTATTTGCTGCAGAAGCTCTCTGTCCACTCTGTAGCGCTCTACTATCTTCAGCTCATGTAACCCATGGTAGGTGACCCTGGGCCTGTACACTCTTCTCCGTCTCCTCACTGTGGGTTGTCTGGCACCATCTGCATTGTCACCACCCTCAGCAAGTCGCCTATGTCTCATTATGACAGCTATGGCAGCCCCTAACATTTCTGCTCTGAGTTCAGCTTTTTCAGTTTTTACTTCTAATAGCTTACTCCTGTCTTGCAGTGTCTCTTGAGAGAAACATCTTGCACTGCTGTTTGCAGATTTTTAAGTGTTGGGCTGAGCTACTATTCTGCCTGTGTAATTGCCTGCTTCTAATTGTTTTCACCTGTGAGCTCCAGCAGTATTCCCTGCTAGCTTCCTACTAATTCTGTCGCTTCCTTTTTCCTTTCTGTTTCCTCAGGTGGGAGCAGCGTGTATACCAGCAGAAACACGCTCACAGTGGCTTACATGCGCGCACACATGCTTACACGGTTCAGAATCATCTTATTCGGGTTAAAATGCACGCACACCCACGCAAACAGTGTTAAACAGCTACCAACACGCTCCCACATGCTCAGTCTGCCTTACACGCACACACACTGTCTTACTCGCGCTTCATGGTGCGCACACGTGCGGATGCACGCCCAGCAAGAAACTTTGGTGTAGGCAACAGTGTACACCTTCCATTTCTTGACTTTCCCATGCTTATGTTGTGGCACTCCTCTTTCCATGATATGTGTCTGACATCTGTCATGTAACTCTGACCTCCAATGAACTGCATTTCTTTCTGCCAGTCCCCCCTGTGATGTCACCTATCTCCTACTCTGTTCCTCCCCCTACTGTAACTCTTACACTACTCAGAATGTGCTCATTTGCTATGTGGCAGTGGAATTCAGTATCCTAACACCCATTTGCATCAGATTGCTTAGTAATGCTTAGTTACATCTCTTAGACTCAGCTTCCCCCCTTAGCAACCACTACACGGTGGCCATGTTGTTTTTGGTCTGATGGTCCCTGCATTGTAAATCCATGTATTGCATAAAACCCACATTTGTGGGTTTATAACCTTCATTTTTATGTTTTATACAGCGCAGCCCATTTGCGTGGGGCTGCACTGGGTTTAAACATCGCCGAAAAAAAATAATTATATTTTTATTACTTTTGCATCAGGTTACCTTGCCAATGGCCACATATTTGGCCATTGGCATGCTGCCTGACACATATGCACCCTTTATTTGGAGCTGACATGGCTCCATTGTGGTTTTTACAGAAACATACTCAGTTGTCAACTGAGTACATTTCTGCAGCTAAAACAGCTCTTACAAGGGCTGTTTTGGGCTTCCTGGATCGCTAATCATCCTCATTTGCATGCTATTCGGCTGCAAGTGAGGTGATTAGCTTATCCACGCCCACTACCATGTAAGAGACATTTTAGCTGGTCTCTTACACGGACTTTGGGCTGTTCCTGGATCGCGAAGGCTGCATGGAGTCTTACACTACTCTTAGACTCCATGCAAGCCTTCATGAATCCTGCCCATTGTCAAATACAAGTGGAGCAGGTCTATGAAATCCTTCTGCAATGCCAACAAATTATGCTTAAACACACTGGAAATATGGCCCTTGTAATTATGTATGATCTTATACACACACCAGGTACTTGCAACAAGATTCACATACACAATAGACTCTTTGAAATACTGTACTTTGCAAAATATTCTTTGAAATGGCTGCGTTTTGTGAAATAACTGTACTGTCAAATACAAGTGAAGTACAAGTCAAATACAAGTTCTACACAAACTTGTGAATACTTTGTAGACTTCAGAGATCTCAAATAGTTTTAATTAATATGAAAAAGTAGCACATAGTGAAAAAATGCAGTTGTTTCCCTTGCTTTATACATTTTATGTGATTCAGATATGTTTCAAACATTTTCATAACTATTTTGAATATTTTATCAATATGTCGCACTTTCAGACATTTTGCTTAACTAGAAATTAATTTTGAGGGTTCTGAGAGCTTTGTTTTATATTCTTTGAGCAAGAAATTATTTATGCAAGTTTTAGTACCTGGAATTTGTTTCTGACCTGTTTTATGAGTAGTTCATGCAGTAGGGATGATCCATTGCTGTATATTCTGCAAACTTTAACTGAGTGCCTCCTGGTCTTATTCTGGATCCTATTCAGACACCATGCCATCCCTGCCTCAGAATGTGGGTCTATGTGTCTTCTTTGTACTGTGTGTGATGGGTGCATGTGTATATTACTGACAAATCGATTGATATCAGGAGTGCTTTTATTAGAGAGCTTTGTCTCCCGTGATATTGTGTAAATACATCTCTCATATACCTTATCAGTTTGTTTGATAATTAGCTGGTTTTCAGTAAACATGAGACAATTTCTACATTGCCTCAGGATGCCCATATCCAACAAGCTGGTAATGGACATAGTGGGAAAGTTCATATCCATGGCAATATGCACTTTTTTATTGATTAGTTGGTTGTGGTGAGAATATAAAGTAATATCAGGAGTATCTTGCTTGCAACTCTTGAGGCAGTTCTTGTCAATGCAAATTAGTTGCCCTGTGTGCAACTATGTATTGGTGTAAGGTCAAGGGTACTTTTACAGGAAAAATGTCAACTCAAGGTCTCTGGATCTATGGAGGGCACTGCCAAACACTTCAGGGGAAACTAATAAGTAGATCTTGATGATTAATGGATTAAGTATTTAGGGAGATATTCTGACTTTAGGTTATACAGCAGCTAATCAAGCAGTACGAGTTCATATTAAAAACACGAACGTTTACTTTTCCGAACACCTAAATGCCGACACATATTCCGCGAACCGCAAATACACCAAACGCCCTAAACTGCAAAATTCAAAAACTTGAAATGTCATACTTGTCCCATCCTACCACCCGCTACATACTACCTACACAAACAAACTAAATAAACCACATACATGCACTAACTAAAACCCTACTTCTAACCCTAAACTAAACCCTACTTCTATCCCAACACTAAATCTTACATATACCACCATGTATGCACTTAACTTAACCCGCACCCTAACCCTAAGGTCTGTAACTATTGCACACTTACCTTAAAAAGCTATACCCAAACTAAATAATCCGCACACATACACTTAATAAAACCCTACTTCTAACCTTACATTAAATCTAACATACATTACCATCTATGCACTTACCTTAACCTGCACCCTAACCCTAAGGTCCCTTAACTATCGCACACTTACCTTACAGAGCTATACCGCAGAAGGGCCAACCATGACGATTCGATGTTTTGGATTTCGCGCTTCAGGACAATTGATGTTTTCACGGTTCGATGAATACGTGTCGGTGTTCAGGTAAGTAAACATTTGTGTTTTTAATATGAACCCAGCAGTACTTACTGGAAAGAAAGAATTATTTGTCAAGAATCATGAAAATAGGTTATTTTCCTGATTGGCTAATACCTGACTACTACTAGTGTAGTCTCACCACAGTTTCACTCTTTTGGGATACAATAACCCTTTGCTTCTTCTCTCACCAGAATCAAAACAGTAGCACCAATCCCAAGATGATAAGCAGGCCACAGGTTCTTTGGTGATCAACAGTCTTGACCCAGATGATGAAGGTGTCTGTAGGCTTGTTTTAGCTTGTAGATGCCTTGCATAGCAACCAGACCAGCCAGGAAAGTCCCACACAAACACTCACTGCCCTGTCATAGACAGTCAGGAATCAATGCCCTCTGCTCCTTCTCTCACCAGGAGCAAAATATAAGCACAAATTCCAAGCTGGCATCTAAATGAAGTTATCAGGCTCTCTGATGATCAACAGTCTCCATGAAATAATGTCCCTAGGCTGCTTCTCTCACCATGAGTAAAACAGAGATACTAATCTCAAGATGGCCACTGAGAGACAGAATGCAGGATTTCCAATAATCACTGGTCTTGGATTAGATGGTGCAGATTTTAAGGGTTAGATGGACAATGTGTTAACATTCTAAGTGTTGCAGTGTGCACTAAGCAGTTGGATATGATAGAGGGGGTAACTCAAGCTTTAGCAATCTAAAGGGAGAATCACTAATTTAAAAATAGCAAGATAGATTGGAAGTGGATAGGCACTTTGTGTTATGGCTGTATGGAATACAGTGGAAAGGCCAATACATTTAAATAGCCAAAGTGGAATGATTTCACTGATTATTTTGTGCTTACTGACAATAGCCAATGAAAGAAGAGTGAGAAGGAAATATGTGGTCAAACTAAGATAAATGGTGGGCAACTAGTGAGGCAGTTACATTTAAAAACACAACAGCACCAGGGTGAGAGGGTGAGGTGAAAATTTAATTTCTTTGTAACTCACAAGAGATTGAAATGTGGTTTGTTTCCTAGTTTAAATATGCAATTGAAAGCACAAGACAATTAAAAGACATTGTAAATAAAATACATCACAACATGCACAATAGAAAAGAGAAATTAAGCAATACAAATTACAGGAAAGCAAAACTAAACTAACCTTTCCCTCATAGCAATGTATGGCAGAGACTACATGAGCTTTTCCAGCTAAGGTTGGAAATGTTTTATTTTACCCCTTAAATAGAAGGCTAAGTTCCTAGCTCTACCCTCAATTCACAGATAATTAACCTTAATTGACCCGCTCTAATTTCTCTGTGACTCACAAGAGACACAGCTGTGGTCTCTTTCCTAGCAGAAAACAATTAAGACACAGCATAAAGAAAATATACCACAATATCCAAAATGGAAGAAGGAAATGAAGCAATACAAATTACAAGAAGGCAAAAACAAACTAACCTTTCCTTCACAACAATCTATGGCAGAGTCTGAGTGAACTTTCCAGTGAAGCCTTGAAATATTATATTTTGCTGCTTAAATAGAAGGTTTAGTTCATTGTTCCACCCTCTGTTCATAGGTAATTAACCTGAAGTGACCTGTTCTAATTTTTTTGTGACTCACAAGAGAGACAGCTGTGGTATCTTTCCTAGTTTAAATATGCAATTGAAATCAGAATTCAAATAAAAACAGTGTAAAGAAAATACATCACAATATACAAAATAGAAGAAAGCAATGAAGCAATACAAATTACAAGAAAGCAACAACAAACTAACTTTTCCCTCACAGCAATCTATGGTAGAGTCTGAATGAGGTTTTCCAATAGTGCCAATAGATAAGTATTAGGCTAAACACCTTTGCAGACCATTTTAAATCTAGCCAATGTTTGTTCAAAGGTGAGAACACCCTGTAGCGTATGTCTGCAAGGTAAATACCTTAATGTTTATGCAATCCCCAACCAAACAACAACACATTCAGGAGTGCAACATCATGACCCCAAATTTACTGCAGTATCAGCAATCCATCTACAGGGTGTAGGAGAAGAACCCACAACTTTCTGCACCAAAAGCAAGTATGCTACTTTTTGGGCTGCTAACACATTTTGAGCTCGTACACAGTCTTGTTGCTTCTCATAGTATTCTTGAATTAAGTTTTGTTTTGTTTTATGAGTCGGCAATTGCAAGGCTGCTAACACATTTTGAGCTTGTACACAGTCTTGGCGCTTCTCATAGTATTCTTGAATTAAGTTTTGTTTTGTTTTATGAGTTGGCAATTGCAAGATTTATAGTAGCTTACATTTCCTCTTAAACTATTTATTGATTCTATTACCTCACCAATATGGGCATATGATTATTTTACCATTTTGTTTATGATGAAAGAGACAGTTTTCTCTATAGTGATTTAATAGCTCATACAGTATCTTTGTTAGGACTGATGTGTCAGTATGCATAGTTTCTTGGTGGCTGGGCCATTTATAGCTTTCAAAAGGATGATACAATTTAATAGACTGATTTTGCAGATGTCCTAGAATGTAAATGGACAACTGGGTCTGGAGATGCTGATCTTGAGGTAGAAGGGAATGGCTAAACTGTCTAATTCAAATTGAGAAGGGAATACTTGTGAGAATGAACAGAAGCCAGGGAGTTAGTTAAGAGAAGTTCTAAGAGGTTTGCTTCTCCAGTAGATAGAGTAGATGGGTTGGTGTCATTGATATAGACTGGGGCATAATGATTAGGTGACCAAAGTCTCATAATAAAAAGTTGTTTGCTTTGACTTCCATTTGGGTGAGCATGTTTAGGCCATCTAAAAGTTCTTCCAGGTGCACAGAGGGGGTAAGTTGTTACTTATTAAGTAAAAACGTGCTTTGTTTAGAGTGACTTGTACATGTCCAGCCCAGCCAGATGATCCTGGTCAACAACTGGAAATAAATAAATCTTGACATCATTTAGGATGAGATACATAGATATGAGATCTCTAATAAATATGGCCATGCCCTCACTACTAGTAGTGGTCCTGAACAAGTGATAGGCAATGAGCCCCAGAAGATAAAGGAAAGTTTCTAAGTCAGACATTTTACCTCTGAGGGTTCTTGCATTAATGCTTGGCAGACTTGAATTTGTGGGGTTCGAATGCGGAAAAGGTTTTTGCTAGCATGGGAAAACCCAAGAAGGAGAGCTGTTGCAAAACAGCCTAATATATCTACCTTGTTCTCCCAAATTAAATTTCCAATTAATCATACCATTTATGTAGCAGTCATTGAATCTAATGATGTCTGATTTGTAATTAAGTATAATTCAGATAACATCAGAATATTACTCAACATAAGAGATTTCCCTTTAAGAACATGTAGTGAGAGCTCCACCACTTCTCTCTGCATTTACTCCTAGGTAGACCACTTCAACATAAGCAGCAACCACTTCTCTCTGCATTTACTCCTAGGTAGACCACTTCAACATAAGCAGCAACAAGGCCATGCTCATATTTTGGATGATTCTGGGACTGGAACACCCTGGTCACACCCCTAATCTTAGCAACTGTAGATAACTGTAACTGATGGTCATCCTTTTCTTTGACAGTCTGGTGAGTGTAAAGTCTGTATGCCTCACATTAGAGTCACCAATAACCACAGCATTTCTGGTATTACTGTCTATCTTATCTGTAGGCTCTGTCTTCCATAACGGCACTGCTGTTTTGGACTGCTGATCCTTTGTAAATGTATTTTCCAATGGAATGGTAATTGGTACGAATGTTATGTAAGTACTGGGTTTATGTGAGCATGAGGCTACATATAGCTGAGGTGCCCTATTATATTCCTTGGAGGAATTTGGTATATTTTTGACTACCTTAGCATATGAAGTTGCTGTCAGAGATCTGCTTCCAGTTGTGTACATAAAATTATCTCTTACAGATGGATTTTATGTTAGGTTCTAGTAGTGGATCATTAGTAAACATAAAACAGTGGTTTCATTAACTCAGAATGCCAAAGAGGATTAGTTTAGCAAAGAAACAGAATTAATAGCCTTTGGTTCTAGATTTGGAGGATAGATACAGAATATGAGGTACACTAATGATAACAAAAGTTAGCCTCTTAGTTTTGCAAAGTTAACCTCTTAGGGCAGCACAGTCCTATATGTTGATTGATTGCTTTCGTAGTGGTAGGCTTAGTCTAGTAAGTAGGTAAAATAAAGATAGTGGAGTGGCTAAGTAAACATTAGATAGCAGGGAGAGAAAGATTGATAACAAGCCGAAAGATATAATGAGACATTAGGATTTAGAAATATAAAAAAGTGGGGAAGGAACAGAATTACAGCCTAGCAATAATAGTTGCAACTGAACAATGACTACTAACAACCAGTAAGACTATACTATAGGAAGTAAAACGTGACACTAAGTTATGCAGTGACAGTACGGTAACCAATGATTAGGCACCAGCACTAAATTAATCACACTACTAACAAGTGAACATTTGCAACAAACACATTTGAGAAAGCAGTAGATGTAGTCCTTCATGATTCATTTAATAGATCAGATATAATGATATTGCCTGTATATTTGGTATGTGTAAGAATATGCTCAACAAAATATTAAGGTTGAAAGTAATTCTGCTACAAATATGCAAAATAAATAAGGTATAATATAAAGCTTGCTTAAATGTAGAAAAAATATGTCTTAGGAAGACTTCTGATCCATCCCAGTAAGCATCAGAGTAACAGAACCCTGGTTTAGCACCTTGAAAATTAATATTTTCAGTATGACCATACAAACAGTGATCATACTGTACCAAGCAGGTAAGCTATTAAATATGCATACAAATTTCTTTCATTAAGGATGTGAACAACATAATAATTAGAAAGAAAATGAAAGACGGTAAGTGTATGAGCAACAGCTAACTATTGTGACAGCTAATAAATAGGCAACAGCAGGTTCTAAAGTGGGGATTCAGTAAATAGTGCATTAATCAATAAACACATACACCAACTATGAAACAGTATGAAGTCAAAATGAAAACAGATCAGCCATTGAACATGCACCCATGAAGAACTAAAATGGGATTCATTTAATAAAGCAGTTATTGCAACAGTAAACAATAAAGACACATAAATGTATTTATTACTAAGACAATAGTCAAAAGGCTAGTAACTGTCAGAAATGTATTGAATTAAGATTAACAATAAAATCAATCACAACAGTACAATTAAGCTATAGATAATGATACAAAAAAGTTGATACATTTATATACTTCACAACAAGGATACAGAGGCTGCCTTACATGTTATTGATTAAGTTCTTGCATTGCTCACTCAAATAGGATTTACACTGCTCAGAGGTGCTGCGCAGGGTTCAGCAAACTATCAGTGAGAGACAGTTTATGGTCAAATGGGGCCCTGGGCAAGGTAATGGACCAGGTTCCCTCCTGCAGTCTTCCTGGTCTCAGATTACTTGTCTCTCTTCTCCAAGTATCATAAACACTGTTCAAAACTGCTAGTGGGCATATTATTTTCTTCTTTACTTTTGAAATGAAGACAGAGACATGGATTTAATTTAAATCTTTCAATGTAGTTATATGTTGTTGAACAGGATAGTTCCACTAGGCTAGTAGCCTCTTTAAACGGGAGACCTTTGATGGTATTTCTACTGTTGTGACTTTCGGCTTTTCCCGGTTAGGGGTCACCACAGCGGAACTCCGGTCCGCTAATGATTGGCAGTTGATTTGTATGTACCGAGTTGCCAGCCCTGACAAACAACCTTCAACAAAGTTACACCCATTCACGCATGTCTCCATGCAGAAGATGCTCTAACTGAGAGTCGAACCAGACAGCGTCTTACTGTGAGGTGACAACGCAACCGCAGCACCACCACCACGGTTATTTTTATGGTATTTCTACTACTAGGGGGAAATTGGCCAGGGCGTCAGAGAACCCCTCACTCTTTTTGATAGCTCAAGTGGATGTTAAAGATTTCATATCACCTGCTATCAATGCTGGCAAATGGGGCCTTGGTTTAACATCTCATCCAAAGGATGACACACTCAGGAGTCCATCACCCCCCCATATATTGCTCTGCAATGTCAGCAATCTATCTGAATGATGTAAGAGTAGAACCCAAAGCATTCTGAACCAAAGGAGAGCATGCTGTCCGTTGCACTAAAATACTAATGGCCATTTGCTAAACAGGGTCTATATTAGAACATCGAAATTTCAAAACTTCGAATGTTCTAATATTGAACAATATTCAGCAAAAGCTGAAAATATCGAAGCAACAGAAAATGAAAATTTTTTCCTAGGGAAAGAATTTGGTTGTCCGTTTCTGTTGCTTTGGTATTTTTAGTGCTGTGGTGGAAAGTTACAGGTCGGGTTCAGGTAAGTGTGCAATTGAGTTCGGGTTAGGGTAGTTAGGGTTAGGGTGTGGGTTAGATATGTCTGCGATTGTGTGGCTGTGAAGGTTAGGGTGGGTTAGGTAAGTTAGGGTTAGGGCGTGGGTTAGGTAAGTGTGCAATTGTGTGGACGTGAGGGGTAGGTGAGTTAGGATTAGGGCACGGGTGAGGTGAGTGTGCAATAGTGATGGACCTTAGATTTAGGGTTTGGGTTAAGGTAAGTGGAAAGTTAGTGGTGTGTGCATAATTTAGTGAAGGGTTAGGTGTAAGATTTTAGGTGTATGTGTGTGGATTGCTGTTTGTTTGGTGTGCTTATGTTGCGTGTATGTGTTTTGGAACAGCAAATTTTTTTCCCTAGGAAAAAATTTGCTGTTCTGTATGTTCGATGTTTTCAGCTTTCGCTGAATAGGGTTCGATATTAGAACATTCAAAGTTTTGAAACTTCAATGTTCTAATATATTCTAATATAGAACCTGCTAACCAAAACTGTTGCACATTGAAAAAAGACTTAGCATAATCAACAAATAAACTTCTCTTCTCTTGAACCTCACATTAATTAAAAATGCATTGATGCTCACATTCATTTAAAGTGCATTGAAACTTAAACTCATATTCATTGAATATGCACTTGGCTAGAGGTGGATTAAGTATATCTTGGTCGCAGGGCTATTTTCAAACCATGAGACCCCTACAAAACCTTTTAAGACCTAACAATGTATTTTTTGATACAGCAACATTTATTAGCGTGCATTTTAAATTTGTAGTTTTGAACATTTTTATCGAATTAAACAGTGAAAGAAAATGTATGAACCAGTAAATGACAAAAGTACCCATTTCAGGACATTTCCACCAACTCCAATGACTTTCTTTCTGCTAGTTGGTGTAGAGGATTAATGTTCTTGTCTCCTGTAGCCAAGGTACAAGATTTGAACCTAAGCAAATTAATTAATATTTTGATAATCAAAATCTCATACCTGTCTTAAAATAGATCCTTGGACAGAAAGACACTGCTTGTGTTGTGTCTTAAAGCAGATTCGCGGTTAGAAAGACACTTTCTTTGTGTTGCATCTTAAATCAAATGCACTGACAGAAAGATGCATTGCTTGTATTGCATCTTAAAGTGGATGCATTGACAGAAAGAAATGTTGCTTTTGTTGCATCTTAGAGCAGATGCTCAGGTGGAAAGAAGTTAATGTAGGAACGTAAACTTTTTTTAAAAATGAAATTAATGTTGTGGCTGGACCACCCCCACCAGGTCCTGATCACCTGATTTCAGGTCAACCCAGGTCACCTAGTGTTGGATCTGTCTCTGGTGTCAATACTTAAAGTTTGTAAGGCTCCACTCCCACAGAAGCCTGTAAATCACAATGAAGCCTATACTCTTCTAGTAGCCAGCCAATCAAAATCAGACATTCCAATCCTTCAGTGGAACCCAACCTTAGATAGCTGGCATGTGGAAGTCTCTACTCTCCCCAGAGGCTACTACACTGCTTCTATTTGGTGAGTCTGTCATTTGATTGATCAGATGGGGAGAGGTAAGTAGAATGCCAGGTTCAATTAAATTTTCTGTATAGGTTCAAAGGTTCATAGGTAGGTAGCTATCTGCCTGAAGGCATTTATAAGCCTAGCCGGAATGTGTTGGCTTTTGCCACCCCCTTAGATTAGTTCCCTGTGCCTCTGTCCAGCAGAGCCATTGAAGTGATCCCTGGGGTAAACTTTCTGTTTCCCATCCACTCGTCAAGGTTTCTCTTGAAGAGGGTTAACAAGGAGCTCTGCCTAATGTAGATTGGAATCTTGTTCCAGAGCATGGGAAATCTCTGGGACAGGAATCTATCCCTCCAGCACATCCTATTTATTGTTGTGGTGAGGTTTAGATCCCTGGAGCGTGTGGCTTGAGGGGATATGATTTTATTTAGGTGGAGCATGTTCATCAATTCTGGGTTGGACATGGCCTTGTATGTCAGGCAGAGATCACCTCTGAGTAGGTGGTATGCAACCGGGTACAGCTGGAGTTTCTTCAGTTGAGCTGCATAGGGCATCTGCTTGAGGCCAGTGATCCTCTTGGTGAGGTACTTCTGTGGTCTTTCCAGTTGTTGCAGGTGTCTTGTAAGGTACATCCCAAATGGGGCATTGTACTCTATGATGGGTCTGATGAGTGATGTATAGAGGGGCCCAATGACCTCTTTCGATCTGGATGCAAACTTTTTTGTGATTAAGTGGGCCACATAGAAGGATTTTCTAACCACTATAATTGGCATGATTATAAAAAGGTGATAATGCAGTGCCAAGAGCAGGTATGTATATACATAGACATTTGTTTCTGCATCAAGGGGTGAATAACATAATAAGCAGGAAGTAAACAAGTTTTGGAAGTACACTTAAGTATTGATATTATTGTCATTTTTTAAGGGGATATTTTGTAGTATGAACTTTTCTCACACTGCCTGTAGTTCAATGGTATAGAGACTAAAGTTAATTAGAACAGTTAAAGTAAATGACTAGTTAGTGTAATACATACATACATGCATACATACATGCATACATGCATACATGCATACATATGTACATACATATACAAGTACAAGTAGTACTTGCTTTAATGTAATTTGATAGTCTGTTCCATGCATCAGCTACTCTGTCAGAGAACCAATTAGTACACTTCTCATTCCTATAGAATCTTCTACATAGGTTGTCTGATGATTCTCTAATACTTTTTAATAACACCAAACATTCCCAGAGGTAGTTATCTCTAAATGCCCTATATCCTTGAATAAGATCTTCTCTTAGATATCTGTAAGAGAAACTGTACAAGTTCAGATATTTTAGTCTTTCATAATAACTTAATTTTCACATCCATAGATGCCCTTGGTATATTTCCGCTTTACTGTTTCCAGTTTACTCATGCTTGTTTTCTTATTGGGTTTCCATATTGTTATTCCATACTCAGGTTTGGGTCTAATGTTGCTAACAAACAATGACTTCATCATTTCTGATTTCCTAGACTTTATAAATCTTTTTATACAACCTATAGCTCTATAACCACCATTAACCAATTGGGTGATATGATTAGAAAAACTTGTAGCTGAATCTATCTATATACCCAGGTTCTTAAATTAGTCAACAGATTCAATCACTGTGTACTGTATTAAATATTCATCTTTCAGTTTATGTCTCCCAGATCTCGTATGCTTAGTTTTTGATGTATTTATCAGCATATTATTATTCTGTGCCCAAATGGTAAATTTTGTCAAGTTATTTTGCAGACACACCTTATCTGTAACACATGTAATAAGTTTACCCAGTTTCAGGTCATCTGCATATACACAGTAGAACACCTAAGATGAAAATGTTAGGTCTGAACGATACAATCTAAGCAAGTAAAGACCTAGGACAGAGCCCTGTGGGACACACTGACCGTAACCAAGGATTTCACATGTCCAGTTACTGTATGACACTTGCCATGTCCTATTTGTAAGCCATGCAGCTATTCATCTTATCAAGAGTACATCAATACCTAGTTGTACTAATGTATTGAGCAGTGTTATGTGTATGACCCTGTCAAATGCTGAAGTTAAATCTATATAAATTACATCACAGCACAAATTTGATTTCATAGCTGTTATCTTGTTATAGAACATCATGTTACAGGTGGTAATAGATTTGTTTTCAACATATGCATGCTGATATATGGTTTCAAGTCCCAATCCAGTTCTGACAATAACTTATTCAATATTACCTTCTCCATTATTTTTCCACAATATGAAAGTAGATTTAAGGGTCTGTATGACTCTGGGTTTGTCCTGCTCCCCTTTCCTTTGAAGACAGATTTAATAAGTGCATGTCTGCAATATTAAGGAATCTCCCCATATTTATATGACCCATTGAATAATAGATATAATGGTACTGTAAGTTCTTGCTTAAGAGTTCTCTGGTCATTGTTACTAATTCTTTCTTAAAATTTTAGTGTAATGGTATGAAATAGAAACGTATGGATTCTCATAGTTTAATTTCTCCAAGTATTTTGTGTTTCTAATACCATGCATCTGGAGCATTTCTCCCCAGGCCTCCTCTGAAAATGTGATCTGTCCCAATTGTACTTTCCCGGTAAACAAATATTTAATAAATAAATACATAAATAAATAAAATGATGGGAATGTACTTCTTTCCTAAGTCATGTTACAGTTAGAGATCAGAAAACCAGTATTGTTTCATTGTTTGTTGTTAGCTAAGGGATCTAGGACTATTGAACGAAAATCCACAATCACCAAACACACCTTAACCTTCACCTAAAAAGCGCTTTCGTTAAAGTGTGTTTAAAAAAAAAAAAAACCCCAGTAAATCTACTTTTATGCAGGGGGGGCAAGCCCCCCCTTACACCCCACTACTTTAATATTCTCACTCCGAGATCGCACTAAAGTGAGTAAAAAGTAATATTCCCTTGTCCGCAACATAGTCCGATCTCTGCAACAGGCATACTTATGCAAAATTGCTTCTTTGATGAAAAGCACTTTCGCGTAAGTATACCCGGCCGATAGTGATTCGGTGATGTTGTCGTTCTGGGATCAGTACAAATCCTTAGCCAAGAGTGCTCTTCAAAGCACAAGCAATATGCCTAGAATTGCCTCTTTCTGTAATTTATACGGGGTTACATTTATTGCTAGCATTTACTGACATATGGCTTTGGTACTGGTTTCATTTCTCCAAGTCTTTCAGGTTTCTAATACCATGACAGGAATGGACCTCATTCCTAAGTCGGGGCATGATTAGCGTTCATGAAATTAGTATTGATCAATTCACTGATGTTAGCCAAGAGTGCTTTTCTTAGCGTGCATAATGTGCCAAGAATTGCATCCTTCTGTAATTTATATAGTGTTACATGTACTGGTAGCATATTGAAGTAAGAATGCAATTTTTTTCTTAATGAATACAATTTTTTCTTTGAAGCATTTAGCAGTTCTTCTAATTTCTATTTTAATCTTACTGCATGTCCTTTATCAGTAAGGAAAGGGATACACTTCATGTGGTCTCAGACTTGTTTATTTACAACAAGCTTCATAAAAAAGATAAAATGGAAATGTCAAAGCTGGGTTACAACCTTGAGTAATAAGATGTTTTGTTTAATTTCATTAATCAACATTTCCATCCCTATTATACTGTGAAGAGAAGATGAATGGATGTGGGAAGGCACAGTAGGATCATATGTTCATAGGTAGGTACTAGGCTATCGACCCAAGGGCCTAAGTAAGCCTAGCCAATAAGGTTCCCTGGCTTATGCCACCCAAGAAAGTTATTTTCCTGTGCCCCTGTCGAGCAGAACCACAGAAGTGACCCCCGGGGTGTATTTCCTATTTTTATAAAACACAAAGCTTTTGGGACAAACACCCTTCTTCAATGATTAACACAAGGTTCACTAAAACATTGACTTAAATACACCCAAAAGACATCATGTGACCTGCAGCCAAGGGCACATGACCAAAACTTCATCAAGACTGTTATATAAAATACATAAAATATTCCTCAAAGGAAACGGTGTTCCTTATAAAAAACAATGTGCAAAAGCATATATAAAAAACAAACATATGATATATATAAAATATACGTATATATATATATATATATATATATATATATATATATATATATATATATATATATATATATATATATGTATATATACATATATATATATGTGTGTACATACATATACATACACACAAATATCGTTGTATTTATATCATTTTAACTTAGTGTGCTGTAATTTTACCAATATAGGTTTCAGGGAAACAGCTGTATTCAGGCCTGGGTTAGTGTCAGCTGACAAACGTATAATCCACTCATACTCCCTTACATCTAGCATATTAATTATATCTCCACCTCTAAGTGGTCTATATACTATGTCCATTACTCTAAATTTAAACTTATGCTCTTCTCCATATTCTCTAATGTGTTTGTAAAGTGCATTGTTTTCAATTCCTCTCCTGATTTCTGACTTGTGTTCTATAATACGGTCTTTCAATTTACGTGTTGTTTTCCCTATATAAAAGGAAGGGCAGGCAACACATGTTGCCAAATAAACCACATTGTTAGTAACACATGTTGCCATGCCATGAAATACAAAAGACCTATTTGTTTTTGGATGTTTAAATACATTATTTGAATCCAAATCAATACTACCAGCAGGGGTTATATCATTACAGCAACTACAATTGTGACAACAAAAAGTTCCTGGCCTAGTCCCTTCAAATTTATTTTTATTTTAAATATTATTATTAAAATCTTAATAGCACAATAGACTTTTCAATGATTTTTTTGTTCTTATAGGCGAAAAAAGGTCTATTACCTACCAATGTCCCTATGTCTTCTTGTGCCAAAAGTACTTTCCAGTATTTATTTATTATATTCTTAACCATATGTGACTTTGTGCTATACGAAGTAATGAACCTCAACTTCTTGTCCCGAGGCAAAGCAGTTAATGAATTAACCTCTGTATCTGAACAAAAAATAGGTCTATAAATAGTATTCCTATTATTAACTATCTCCTTCTTTATTGTGTCCAGTAATGGCAAAGGATAGCCACTACTACTAAATTCATCATAAACCTCCTTAATCTGTTTTGAAAAAACTGCATCAGCAGTGTTCATCTTACTCACACGCATAAGTTGTGCTTTCACTATACCTGGAAATACATGGGGAGCATGCATGCTAGATGCATGTAAATACCTACCTGAAGATACCTACTTCTTAAATACAGATGTAGCAATAGTGTTACCCTGTAATGTTAAATCAACATCTAGAAAATTTATGTGAGTATCTGAAAATTCCATTTTAAATCTCAAAAAACAGGTAGTATTATTAAGGTGGTCAACAAATTTTATAAGTTCAGGTAGAGTGCCTCCCCAAATGAAAAAACAATCGTCCACAAATCTTTGATAGAAGCTAATGTTCTTATTCACATAGCTCACTCCATCAAAAATATGTACTTTTTCCCACTCATGCAGTACTATGTTGGCGTAAGTATTTGCAACAGGTGTGCCCATTGCCACACCTGTTAATTGTAAGTAATACTCTTCATTAAACATAAACACATTGTTTCGTAAAACAACATCAAGTAACATACATATATTTTCTATGTGTCTAGTTGTAAAAGAAGAATAGAGTGTTAAAAACAGGAATACTATTTATAGACCTATTTTTTGTTTAGATACAGAGGTTAATTCATTAACTGCTTTGCCTCGGGACAAGAAGTTGAGGTTCATTACTTCGTATAGCACAAAGTCACATATGGTTAAGAATATAATAAATAAATACTGGAAAGTACTTTTGGCACAAGAAGACATAGGGACATTGGTAGGTAATAGACCTTTTTTCGCCTATAAGAACAAAAAATCATTGAAAAGTCTATTGCGCTATAAAGATTTTAATAATAATATTAAAAATAAAAACAAATTTGAAGGGACCAGGCCAGGAACTTTTTGTTGTCACAATTGTAGTTGTTGTAATGATATAGCCCCTGTTAGTAGTATTGATTTGGATTCAAATAATGTATTTAAACATCCAAAAACAAATAGGTCTTTTGTATTTCATGGCATGGCAACATGTGTTACTAATAATGTGGTCTATTTGGCAACGTGTTGCCTGCCCTTCCTTCTATATAGGGAAAACAACACGTAAATTGAAAGACCGTATTATAAACACAAGTCAGAAATCAGGAGAGGAATTGAAAACAATGCACTTTACAAACACATTAGAGAACATGGAGAAGAACATAAGTTTAAGTTTAGAGTAATGGACATAGTATATAGACCACTTAGAGGTGGAGATATAATTAATTTGTTAGATATAAGGGAGTATGAGTGGATTATACGTTTGTCAGCTGACACTAGCCCAGGCCTGAATACAGCTGTTTCCCTGAAACCTATATTGGTAAAACTACAGCACACTACGTTAAAATGATATAAATACAATGATATTTTTGTATATGTATATGTATGTACACACACACATATATATATATATATATATATATATATATATATATATATATATATATTTTACATATATTATTTGTTTGTTGTGTATATATGCTTCTGTACACTGTTTTTTATGAGGAATATTGTTTCTTTTGAGGAATATTTTATGTATTTTTTATATAACAGTCTTGATGAAGTTTTGGTCATGTGTCCTTGGCTGCAGGTCACATGATGTCTTTTGGGTGTATTTAAGTCAATGTTTTAGTGAACCTTGTGTTAATCATTGAAGAAGGGTGTTTGTCCCGAAAGCTTTGTGTTTTATAAAGGTTTTTTATATTCAACTATCGCTTGTTTTTTGTGCTTTGAACTTTGAACAGCTTTTGGTTTGCTTGTATTTCCTATTTCCCATCCACTCATCAAGATTTTTCTTGAAGAGTGTTAATGAGGAACTTTGCTTGACATAGATGGGCAGCTTGTTCCAGAGTATGAGAAGTCTCCGGGACAGGAATCTATCCCTCCAGCATGTTCTGTTTATTGTGGTGACAAGGTTTAAGTCCCTAGAGTGTGTAGCTCAGAGGGACTGGACTGGGATTTTTTTGGTCTAGCATGTCTAACAGCTCTGGGTTTGACATAGCTTTATATGTTAGGCTGAGATCACCTTGGAGTAGGTGATATGCTACGGAGTAAAGCTGGAGTTCTTTGAGATGGTCAGTGTAGGACATCTGTTTGAGGCCAGTAATCCTCTTTGTGAGATACTTCTGTGGCCTTTCCAGGTGCTGCAGATGTCTTGTGAGGTACATTCTAAAAGGGGCGTTGTACTCTGTACTCTGTAATGGGTCTAATGAGTGTCGAGTAGAGGGAAACAATGACCTATTTTTTCCTGGATGAGAACCCTTTTATAATATATGACAAAGTTGTAGAAAGTGACAAGTGTTATGAGTCTTTTAATAAGGAAATTAAGAAGAAAGTGGGGGAGGGTGAAACAATGTTGAAGATGAGAGAATTATGGAATTTTCTTGTTAAGGGTATTAGAGTGGAAGTTTTTAAGGGGCTGATGGTGCATGCCATCAGACTATAGTTATACAAACTATTATTCATATAGGTATGCAGAACTGAGTGAATAGGATTTAGGAATGGGAACTAAAAATATGAAATCATGGGGTAAGTTTGAGGAAACTTGGAACACAATAACTTTTCTGAGAAGCATTTTGTTCAGTGACTGAACTGAGTTCTAACACAGAATATACTGGAATTAACAACTGCCTGGACATGTGATATAAGGAATAGATGTTCAGGCATCCTGGAGATTTTGGTGCAACTGGGAGAACTGAATGCTTCATTACTTGTTGTATTTTTTATTGTAATCCTTTCATTTACAATGTAACAACAATAATTTTAATTTCTATTTGCTACTACTGGAGCTTTTCTCCCCGGGCCTCTACTGAAAATGGAAATATATCCAGTTAGACTAGCCTGGTTAACAAATGTAAAATAAAATAAAATAAATAAATAAATTAATTAATTAAAATAAATAAATTTAAAACTACTTACGGGGGTAACAATAAGACCGGATAGGTGAAGAAAAGTTAAATAATGCATTTGTCGAGAAAGACCTGAATATAATTTTCAGTAATGCTAGCAATCCAGAAATACAATGCAATATTTGAAGGAGATTCTTAGAGAAGATTGTAATGGTTGAAGTGGCACTAACAGATACATAGGTTCATAGGTTTCCCCCAGGCTATCTCCCTTTGTGGGCCATTTTAAGCCTACCCAAATTTCCCATCCCAGTTAAGAATTAAACCATATGCCTTCTGTCTATGAGGTAAACCCCTTAAGCATTTAAATGCCATCGTGTTACTTTTTCAGAATACAGACTGGATTGAAAATCTAGGATAGGGCAGAGTAAAACTGTTTTATATTTGGAAAAACTGTATAAAAGTATCTGAGGAGTTAAAATTAAGTAGACAAAAACAGATTTGAAATGTTGGACATGATTTTTGGTATAGATATAGCAGTACATTTAGCAAATCTGTAGTATAGAGAATTGAAAATGTTAAGGAATTTATAAAATAAAAGAATAATAATAGTGGGGTTTTCTGATTTAACTCAAGTCTTCAGTTTTGCCACAGTCAAACTATTTGCTGAGGGATGAAGCACTGCATTTAGCTTTAGAAACTGTGAACAGCTTCAGAGAACCCATTAGGCTGTCTGTCCTAAAATGTTCCATGGCTGTGGATGTTTTTAACCTGCTCTGGGCTACAAGCATGGTGCACTCAATGCTTGATCCAAGTCCACTATCATAGGCTCATAGATTAGTACTAGGCTAACTGCCCTTGTGGGCCATTTTATGCCTAGCCAATTACCCCATGTGAGAATAAACCTTGCACCTTGTGTTTGTAAGGTAAAAACCTTAAACTTTACACCAACCTCCCATTATTGTTGAACACTGATTGGGTATTTTGCTTTCAGACATTCCAATAAGAAAAATACTATATATTGTAAAATATGTTACAATGGTTTGAACAGCAAGAGCTGTTGTTTTCTGTAATTTGAAGACAGTGTGTATAAGAAGCTACTGACTATGCCTATATCTTACTACATCAGTGGTGCTTTTTAAATGAGACGACTTTCAGTGTAGTTCTGTTCCTTTTTGTATTTAAACATATGGTAAGCATTAACTCATAGGTAGCATTGTCACCTCATAGCAAGAAGGCTTCTGGTTTGATTCATGGCTGGGGTACCTTCGGTTTAAAGCCTCAATGTACTCCCTGAGCTGGAACATGGGTTTTCTCTTAATACTCTATTTTCTTTCCACCTTCCTAAAAAATATCATAGACTGACTGGTGACACAAAATGCTCCCTAGGGGCGCATATGAGGGGTGTGTGTGTGTCAGTGTGTGTGTGCTTGAAATGGAAGAAAAGCCTGGCAGTTTCTTTTTGTTCCCTATCTGCACAGCAGCAGCTGTCCTCAGTATCTCTCTATGGTTAGCTGTGACTTGAGAACATGGTCATAAGTACTATACTGTAGTCACCATACCATTTTTTTTTTTAATTTTAGTGCGGGATTGTAATTCACTTCTCCAAAGCACCTTATTCTCTCTACTATCTGCAGTGCACTATAATCAAAAATGGTAATGCATTATAATGGTAAAGGCTCTGACACAGAAGAGAGTTATTGAGGTCATGTGCAAGTAAAGACATCTTGAACAAAGGTTATGCACTTACCATAATGCGAGATCCTTTTCCTTCTTTATCTGTCTCAAAAGATGGGGTATCTGCCCCGAGCAAGAACCAAGCATGCAACAGTATCAGAACTTTCTCCGCTGCTCAAGCTCCCCTCTACCACAATACATTGCTACAGGTCCACTATGTAATCCTGAAATACTGAAATCCCTAATTTCAGTATTTCAAAATTACATAGCCAAAAACACAAAATTCCGAAACCCACAGAAGTGCAAAATTCAAAATCCCGAAGCTTGGAGATGTTGAATTAGCACTTCTGCTGGTGCGGTATGTGAAGGGATGGGTGGAAGTTTAGGTAAGTATGTATGTGTAAGTGTGTTGGTTAGGGGCTTTAGTGTGTGTAAGTGTGTGTTGTGACTGTAATGTGTATGTGTGAGGGACTGTAAAATGTGTGGGTGTGTTTCCTTTGTGTGTCTGTGCAATCTCGGAGTTAGAATATTTAAGTAGGTGGGGTGTGGGAGTGCAGGGGGGCTTGCTTATCTGTAGTGTAGGATTATACATTTGATTGTGGGGGGGGGGTTGTGTGTATGTATATATGTGTGTTGTATGTGTAGAGTACGTTTGGGATTTTAAATTTTGCGGTTATGGGGTTTCAGGATTTTGGATTGTAGTTGTATTTTCGGCTATGAAATTTCAAAATACTGAAATATTGAAGTTGCTATCAACTTGGGTCCCCAGGTCCCTAATTACTTCTTCTGTACTTAATGGATTACCACCTATGTGGTAATTTGTGGGCACTTTGTTTTTGCCAAAGGGGATGATTATACACTTTTTGACATTTAGCTTGAGGCCATGGCTCTGGCAGAAGTTGTCTGTTTCTATGAGTAATATCTATGTTATAGCAAAATCTATGTTTGTATGTTTCAGGATTCCTCGGTGGCATTATAGCAAGATACCTTTAAGTATGGTGGAACGAATATTTGCTCTGGATGTGGAAATCAAATCCATTTTGTAATGCTTGACAAAGGTATGCATACTAGACCAAACTGTTATAGCACAAATATCTTCCAATGATGAATGTTTGAAAAAGGCAGATGATCTTGAAACAGGTCAAGTGGAGTGTGCTTCTGATTTGTGTGAAAGGGGTATTCCCTTGGCATTGTAGACAAATGAAATACAATCTGTGAGTAATCCTGACAAGGTGACTCTTGAAACTTAGAATCCTTGTTTGGTTTTGAAAAGGATATGAATAACTGATTATCTTTTCATATGGATTTTGTAATGTGTAGATACAAATCTGAGTTGCCAATGGACATCTGGATTGTATAGTCTCTTGTTTAGAATAACATTGGGCACAAAGCTTGGAATAGGTGTGAGAGAAATTCAGTCTTTGTGAAAAATTAATAAGGATGTTTAAAGGACAAAACCAGAAGATAAAAATAATATGTCCTGCTGAAAAATATGGTAGAAATTTCAATCCAGCACTAGAGATGGGCTCAAATGGAGTTTGTGTGAGAGCCTGCAACAACAACGCAATCTCCCAAGTAATGAATTGAATATTTGATGGGAGGTCTCAGAAAAAAAGTATATTTTAGAAAAGCCTTAGATACTTTCAGTGAAGCTATGGTTGCATCATTAAAGCTTATGTGAAAGTTGGAAATGGTTGTTAATTGTATTTCAATAGTAGAATAGCTTGCACTGGAATGAAAAAGTCCTGCTTGAAAATCTTGACTGGAGGGAAGGGGAACTGAGAAAAGATCAATGCCGTGGTCTATTTCCCAGAATGAGAACTTTTTCTATTTGCACTTATACATTTTACTGGTAGAAAGCTTTCGTGAGGCTGGCAATATACGTACTATTGTAGAAGGTAATGAAGAGTCTTTAGCAATCACTGGAATGGAAAAAAAAAACATGCAGTTAACTTGATGGCCTTATTGTCCAAGTGAGGCTTGCTAGACAGTTACAACTGTAAATCCAGAATGGAATCCAGGACTCAAGGAGGTTGTAGAAGATGATGTCACAGGTAAGGGATCCAGACTTGTTGGGTCCAGATAGGGAAATTACAATAACTTTTGCCTTGCATATGGCTGCTTTCTGAAAAAAACTTTGTTATTAGTGGAAGTAGAGTGTAATAATAAAGGAGACCAGGCATCCAAGCATGTACTAGAGCATCTCTTGGTGACTGTCCATGTTGAAGAATAAGGGAAAAATAGCTGCTGCACTTCAGACTGATGGAAAATGTAAAGAGAGCACAGCAAGGTTGGTCCCAGCAGCTGAATATTTCAGTTGCCACTGTTTGGTTGAGGGACCACTCTTGAGGCATGAGAATGCATTGAGTCAGCTTGTCGACTATTATATTGGATCAACCTGGTATGTACTTTGTTAGAAGAAAGCATCATAAGGTCATTGCCATACTCTCATGCCCTATTGACATAGTGGATAGTAGTGGGTTCCCCCCTCTTTGTTGATTTATCAGACCCATAAGATTTCCCTAGACCCACCACTTAGGTCAATTGTTTCTGCAAATTGGTCTACAAATTATCCACATGCCAGATACAAAATCCCAATGGTGCACCACGAACTATGAACAAATCCAATGAAAATCCAATAAAAAAACAGTCTTTTATTTGATTTCAGGAATAAAAGGTTGTATCTGGCTTTTTGGAATTATTGTTATCCACAAGGTGCTTTACTCGAGAAGAAAAAGTTTTTTGCTGAGAAATTATCCACATGCCTGATTTTTAGAATTAAAATAAAAAAAAAAAAAAAAAAGATTTGGATAGGGGAACAGGGTATCCTTAAAGATTCTTGGGACTTCCTCAAGGGTATTAAAGCTGACTTGTCTCATGAGGATATTATTTTTGTTCCTATTGATATAGTAGATTTGTTCACTGTGATTCCACATGCTGTGGGTTTAGAAGGGTTTGAGGAAGCTATTATACCGGACCTGTTAGGAACTTATTGAAATTGTTTTGAAGAATAATTTTATTTATTTTGAAAGCAATTTTTTCAACAAATCAGTGGGGTAGCGATGGGGGCTTGTTGTGCCCCGACTTATGATAATATTATTATTTCAATGTGGAAGCAAAAGTTTATATTCAATTCTGCATATGCTAGTTGTTGGACACTTTATTAGCATTACCCTGACAATATTTGTATTCTTTGGAATGGGCCCAAGGACAAATTATGAGAATTTATTTGTTATTGTTATATCAATAATACCACCAACTTTTTGAAATTCACATACAGGATCACCTATGATAAGATGAGTTATTTAGATACAACCATTTATAATTTGAGTGAGTCAAGGCATTTTAAGTCTATTGTGTATCATAAAGACACTTTTTTTAAATTGTTACTTACATTTTATGAGTGCTCATCCATATCAACAGAAGAAGAGTATAGTTAACGGGAAATATATTAGGATTTGTAGGATGACCTCTGACAAACAGCATTTCAAAAGTAAATGTGGATTATTAAGGGATATGTTTTTGGAAAGAGGATACCCTCCTAAGTTGGTTGACAGCATTAAGATGGAGGTTTCAGCAGGTAGGAAAGCTAAGTTCCCCCCTTTTGGGAAAGGGTATCTATAACTTAAGTGACAGTAATAGAAGTTTTTAATAATGTGGTTGATAGAAATAATGAGAGGATGGGTTTTAAGGTGGGTTTTGTGACCAATTTTAATGGTGATGCTGGTATTATCAAAAACATTAGATCAAAGGAATGGGCTAAGTTTGCCAACTTATCAGACTTGAATAGCATTTTTAAAACCCTCCCAAATTTTACTTTTCATAAGGGTATATGTTTAAAAGGATCTATTTGATTGGTATACTATCCCTTTAGATAAAGAATGTTGCAAAAAAGTAGGTACTTATAAATGTGGGGCTTGTACATATTGCCCCTATATATTACACAGTGAGAGTATGTATATTAGTAGTAAGAATAGATTTGTTAGTGAGAAAACCTATACTAACTGTAATTGTTTGGGGGTGATTTACACTGCCCTTTATGACGCCTGTGATGCCTCCTATGTAGGGAAGACTGAGCGTAAGCTCAAGACAAAGATATATGAACATCAGTATATCAAAAATAAGAATGAGAAAAATGCAGTATACAAACATACATTGAAATGTAATCTTTCCAAGTTCCAGTTTTATGTGTGGGGAGAAGTTCCCATAGATGTCAGGAGTGGACCCTGGGAAATAAAAACTGAACACAAAGAAGTTTATTGGCAACTTATTTTAGAAGTGAATAAGCCACCTGGGCTTAATGAACACATATCCTTAGCCCTAATGTTAAAGTTGAGGGCAGCTAGACTTTGATTTTAAGTTCAGTTGTAATTTTAAATATTTATTAATAAAAATGATTTTTAGACTGGGAATATTTTTATCCTTTTCTTAATATGCATAGATTTTTATATATATATTTTTTACATTTTTATATTTTTTCATATATATTCATATATTTCATATTGGGGTATTTACAAGTTACAATAATGGTTTCCACCACTAGATGGAATTCATGGAATAGGTATTGTATATAGATATTTTTCTTATATTTTTGTTTTATATTTTATGAGTATTTATATACATGCATTTTTCCTATGTGTTTGAAGAGGTTGGTAACCTAGGCTTGTTTTGTTTTTCATGGGTTTTCACCATTTTTATTGTTGTTATGTTTTTTTATGGTTGTATAACAATTAGTTAGGAGCATTATTATTACTTTATAATAGTCAGGTTAATCATTTTTTTGTCAGCTGTGGTTAATTAATTAAAGCTTTGGATTTTGGGAAAAGGGTATTTATACTGTTGTGTGATGTTTGTTTTTGTTTACACCTGATGAAGTCCCCTGTTGGACGAAAACATGGCGATTAAGTTAAAGCATTCATGTTTTTTTCATTTTATTGAAGTTTTTTTACAGTCAGATCTGTGCCTGATCTTTTTTCAGTGCTTTTAGTTGGTTATTTGTTATATAAATTGTCTAAGCACAATTTTCCTCCATTTTATTTCATTATTATAATTTAAAATAACACACAGAAAACCAAAAATAATAAAAAAAAATACTGTGGAGTTCAGGCTTCTAAGGTGGCAAAATATTTCCCTAGGGGTCATTTGGCTGGGGGACACTGGCTGAAGTGAAATTCAGCTGCAGAAATATATAGCTGTTAGAAATTCACTATGAACACAGAGAAACATTCAGCACCATGCCCACAGCTTCAATATCCAAGTACACAGGGGCACCTACAGACAAGAGGTATTATGGATGGCATCAACAGCAGAATACCCAGTGGGCATGTCAGTGGCAGTGAAAATGCAGTGTACAGTGAGCAATGCCTTTATCAATGGTATGTGCAGATTGTTAGCACCCCTTTCTCAATGTCTAGGAATCACTGACTAAAACACATACTGAATAAGTATGATTGCAGCAGCATGCAGAATTCCCTTCATGCTGTAACACACTTCTACATGTGATACTTACATAAGCATGTAATGTACAGAGCACAACACATATTACTTCCCCAACTCCCATGGACTTCATTATTGAAATTGTTGGCTTAGCATGTACTTCTCTATTCCTACAGTTAATTGTTGACAACCATATGACTCTACTACTGAATTTCACTTCTGCCAAATATCCTCAACAAAATGTACCCCAGGCAAATGTCTTCCCCCTAGTAAACTGAACCCAATATGCAGACAACACTAAATATAATACACAGTATTACTAGTATAAAAGGGAGACTATGTGCTGGCCAAGGTCCAACAAGCACATTGACCATTTTTATTTACTTCTATTTGTTCATCAGAATAGTCTGCTTCTAGCAGAAAGCCAAGAGAAAATGTTCTAATACATTACTACAGTTTACAAATAAATGACAACAGATACACAAATTAATGACTGCAATTACATCAGTGTGAAGAAAGCATTTTACATGTTTAAGAATATTAATGTATGCATATTGCATATAGTGTGTGAGCATGCACTATGTTAAAATGCAGTTCAATTGTACCAACAGACATCTCAGCTTTACACTGTTCTTTCACCTCTTAAGTATCAGTATCTTGCTATAGCATTGTTATGCCATGTCTTACAGACTCCAGAAAAATATTTATGACCTCTAAAGATCGTAAAGATTTTATTAAATACATTATTTGTCGCCTCACAGTTAGACATTGCCCGTTCGATTCTCAGTTAGAGCATCTTCTGTGTGGCGACATGCGTGAATGGGCGTTCCTTCGTTGAAGGTTGTGTGTTAAGCCTGGCAAGCCAGCACGTAAAACTCTACTGCAATCATTAGCGGACCGGAGTTCTGCTGTGGCGACCCCTAACTGGGAAAAAGCCTTAAGACACAAACAAACAAACAAACATGATACTAGTTTCTCATGTGTAGAGCCATGATGCCTCTAGTGACTATTGTTTCTACCAGCTCATCTGTTATCACAAACCATCTTAGATGTCATGTCACCAGTAACATTATTGTTTCTGTGTTTAATGTATTTAAATTTTAGGATCTATTTTGCTCTCTCTCTCTCTCTCACACACACACACACTTACAGTCTATGCTTTGCACACTTGAGTTGTTTCATGTTTTGAGGCTCTCTCACCCTAGCTACATCAAGCTATTTCTCCAGTGTCAAATCTGCTTTCCTTAATAATCTTCTTAGCTAATCAGTTCTGATTCTATACACAGTTCTACTACTGAACAGTGAATTTTCTAAATTACCAAACTCACAGTCTTACATTCTATGTTTAAAAGCAGTCACCTAAACATGTAACAACTTCTTAACCCCTTTGATTTCTAGTGAAAAAATGAAAGGTTTACATATGATAGATTCTTCTTTGACTCCCAATATTCTTGGAATTTGTCTTTTAATAAAGAAATCTTATTACATGCTTTATCTCTAAAGGCTGAAGGTGTTACACACCTCAAGGCCTTCCTTACCTGTGAAATTAAAGAACTCTGTTTTTAATATTTTAAAATATGTCCAATGTAATCTTTTGTGACTTTTTTTGACTTTTCATAAACTCCAACAGAAATTCATAGAATCAAGAAGTATTTCTATATGTTTTAACTGTAGACTACCATCAAAATAATTATAATATAAAATATTTTTTCATATGGGATTTATTTTCATTCCACAAAATATTTCCAATAATTTAGTTTAGTGAAACAGGAAAAACATGCACCACTCATGTAAGCTTATTTACCTTGCATGCAAGAATGTATAATTCAAACTTTCTCCTTGTAAGATAATCTTACAGTTTTCTACATGTTCATTATAAATACAATATCTATCAATATCTTATTATGTTGTAAAAAATATTCTTCTTTACCAAATTTTAAACCTAGCAAAGTGATTTACTGTTTAGAAGTATTTATATTATGTGACTGAACAGTGAAATGTTTGAACATGTAATAATCGACCCCTAAATATTGAAACACCATAATGTCAAATGGCAAAAAAAAAAAAAAAAAACCCCACCCAAACAAACCATTAAAATGCTCTAAGCAGGGGGGAAAGCCCCCCTGCACCCCCACACCCCCTGCTGCTTAAATATAGCAACTCCGAGATCGCACTAACTTCCATGTCCGCAGCGTACGGAGATCTCAATTGAACACTTTGACATTCTGACAGCTTGATATTTAGCAGTTGATTATTACGTGTTCGAACATTTGACTGTTCGATCACATTATATAGACCCATTTAGAAAACATAATCCTTGCAATTGTATCTTGAATTCCTAACCCTTCGCTTGTATCTTTATTTTGTCTTAAATCAACTATATCCAAGTAATACTCCATTTCCTTAATTTTTTTCACTATCTATACTTGTTTTCAGCAACAAAAATCATATGTATAAACCACATAGGTGGAAATTGCTGTTGTACCCTTTATTTATGTATTTATTCCCTTTATACTTGCTTGTTTTATGATACATTCATAATTAGCATAAATAGATTACTACTCAGCAGACAACCTTGCTTAACACCTCATTTTATTTTGTACTTAACTACCTATCCCTCCATTAATCAAAACCATATTATAAGTAATAGAATTGTACAAACCAACTCGTCCCCCAGGTAAAAATCTCCTATCCTATGGTCTAGCACGTCTCTGGAACTCTCTACCACCATCCATTCGTACCACCTCTAACCACTTTATATTCAAAAAATCTCTTCACTTACATCTAGTATCCCAGTGGGAATGCTCCTGCTCCCACCCCACATAATTTACACTGGCAATTTCCATTTTTCTTTTCTCTCCCCCTCCTTACACTGGCAATTTCCATTTTACTTTCTCTCCTAACTCATACATCCTTCCCTTGTACTTACTAAGCTATTTACAAAGAATGTATTAGAATGTACCTCTTAAGTGCAAGCTTCCTAAGATGTAATGGCTTCTCAGTATTTATACTGTAATGTTCCTTTTTTACTAGTCTGTATCATCTGTAATGTTTTTCACTAGTCTGTCCTATTTGTAATGTTTTGCTCTAGTCTGTAACATTTGTAAAAAATTGTAATCTAAAACCTATTGTAACCTTGCTTGTTTTTGGAGCTTTTCTCCCCAGGACTCCATTGAAAATGGGTTAATCTTGGCCCAATGGACTATCCTGGTAAACCAACTGCAAATAACTAAATAAATAAATACGTATGTAAATAAATGATTGTATCACCCAGATATTTTTTTTATGTAAACTATATTGTTATGATGGGTAGCATTGGTTTAGTAGCATATTTGTCTTGTTGACAATTTTTTACATCCATTTTACATCCATTTCTATATCAAAATTTACCTTTATTAAGAAAGGGATTGGGGTTTTTCCCTTTCTCCACTGTTGTGTGATCTCCGAGTTGGTATGTATGAAGCAGGTGGTCTGGGGGGGGGGGGTCTGCCCCACCATAAAACATTTTTATCTTTTTTTTTTCAATTTTGTGAATTTTGACTATTTGTGATCAATAATGAATGACAATGTAGTGAAATATAATCATTATGATATATTTATCGAACTGATCAAAACTACCATACGTCTTCTTTGCATCACAAACTCTGACCTTAATATTATTACCTTCTATTATGATACAATGCAATCCTCTACTTCTATAAGCAAAATATATATATACTTTTATTATTTTTAATTCCATAAATACTCTCATCCAATAGTGATAGTAGTATGATACTAGTTCTCTTTTGTACATTTGATGTATATCATTTTTTTTATCTTTTGTGTAAGCACCATTAGTGTAAGCACCACTAATTAAGTAGCCTCTTTTCAAAGAAGACCCAAGGTGATATTTATACTACTAGAAATTTGACCAGGTTATTGGGGAACTTCCCCTACTTGTTGTGAGTAGGACCTATTTTGTAGGAGCACTTCCTGTTTCTATTCCAGGTGTAGAGACAACCTGGAGAAACAGGCTGGCAGATGAGAGAGAAGGAGATAATGGGGTGGTGAGAGAAATGGAGGAGAAAGCAAATATTGAGACCAGAGAATGTGTACAGGATTCTGAGGAGATGTTTCAAAGAAATCTATTTTACAGAGATGAGTCAGCAAATGATCAATGTATGATTATAACCCTCCAGTTGGGAGGGTTGCGTGATGATTTTCTTAAAGAAATGGTAATGCAAAGTGAGACAGGAAGTGAAGGAAATGTTTCCCTGGGGGCAATATGGAGAAAATAAAACAGGATGATGCAGAGACAATCCTGAAGAATAGTGGAGAGATGGAAAAGGAAACATGCAGAGAAAGTAAATGAAGTCATTAAAGGAGTAGCAGAAAAGAAGCCAGAAGAAAATGAAAAATTAAAGTATGTGGTAAGGATGCAAAATAGAGAAGCAAAGAAATGGGCAGGTGTGAAGTATGGGACAGTTTAATATCTCCTTTGGATGTAAATGCACATGAAGTAAAAGCATTTACTCTTATTAACAGAGACATTTTGAGACATCATATCTGAGACTGTTTTTCAATGGAAAAGCTTCTTGAAGAATATAAAGAAAGAATGAATGTAGCCCATGGAATCTTTAGGTAATAAAAGCATTTAACAGGGAAACAAAAAGAAAATTAATGTTCAATTTCAAACAGAGGTGGAGAGACTTTGAAAGGATATTTGAAAATGTTTATGACAAAGGCAAATTATGGATTGATGGATGGGATTGTAATACTGTCTTAAAAATAAATGTGGAGGAGAATATGAGTGTCATACAATACTGGGGACAACCCAAAACATGTATTTTTGTGTGTGTTCAAAAGAAGGACATTTGATAAGTAATTGTGACAAAAGAAAATGTTATATTTGTGGAAAATGGGACACAATGCAAAAATGTGTATTGAAATGTTATAAATGTAACAGAAAAAGAAAGGGAAAAAAAAAACAAAGAGAAGAAATTTTAGAGTAGAGACAGAAGAAAAATTTAATGAGAAAAAAAATAAAGAGGACATAAGAAGAAAGTTGTGAAATGAGTGATGAAGAAGACAAAACTGAGAGGTAATAAAAGAAAAAAATAATTCAATTGGTAAAAAGGGCAAAAGATGGAAAAAGAAAATTTAAAGAGATAAGTACGAAAGAAAGAAAGAAAGAAAGAAAGAAAGAAAGAAAGAAAGAAAGAAAGAGAAAGAAAGAAATTGTATGAAAAAGTATATACAGCCAATGACTGGTGGCTGGTGTAATAAAGGGAAATATTGCAAGCCCAGCTTTCTGGAATTTTGTAAAGAATTTTATGCCATTTGTGAATATTAATATGATTTATAGAGAAGTGTGACAGATGGAGATACTGCCAGCCCAGCATTCTGAAATTTTATAAGTGGTTGTGTGTCATTTGTGAATAGAAACATAATTCATATGTCTATGTTATAAATGTATTAGAACTGTATGTTATGTGTATATTAAACTGCTGGTACAGAAGTGTGTGTTGAATAGGGTTTGTACGGTACTGCGCTTAAAACATGTATCCACAGTGTACCCTACTGGAAGAGAACAGAAATGTATATACACAATCGTAGCTGTCTAAATGGCTATATTTTTAACAGTAAAACTGGAGCATAGACGATTAACTTGCAAAACTTCAGGAAAATACTTGAAATTAAATTGTTTTATAACCATGTAATAAAAGAGATGGTTTCAATGCAGCAAGGAGACAGGAGGTCTAAAACTAGGAAGCCTTCTTCATTGTTTTGTGTTTTATTGTTTTATGTCTTTCAGTAGCTGCAAAGATCTGAGAGATATGTATTTTTCACAGGGAGATGCTAAATGCTGACAGCTTCTAGCAATGTTTGTTTCACCTGGGAAAGTCAGGTGACAAAAAGTGATGTCATGCTGCAAGCATCCCAGCAGCAATATTTGAGATATTAATTTAATCACTCTCTGAGAGAGAGAGAGAGAGACTGTGCATTTTGTATCTGTCTTTTGACCTGACAACATCAACTAGAAGAGCCATTCACCACACTTGTCTTGCTGTAATTCTTGTTTCTCTTGTATAGTAATTCTTTTAGATATAGCTAGGAATATAGTAAAGGTTAATTTAGATGTTTTCTTTATTTATTGGAGACTGTCCTGCAATTTTGTTTTAAATATTTCCTGTGATTTTTAACTCTGAAGTTAGTGTGATGATTTACTGAGTTTTTCTTGTTCTTTTATTATTCATTATTAAATATATTTAAACCTATCTTTGTGGCCGATATTTGTGAGACATATTTAAACTTTTGGAGTAATTGCATATCTATTTGGTGACACTGTGCAAGCCACTCCTAATAGCCTTGCTCTTGGTCAAACTACCATTTAGATTAATAGTAACATTACACAGTAGGATTGGAGACCGTTTGCTAAGTGCCTTAAAGTAACTGATAAGTTGTGGTTGGTGGCAGTGAAAACAACTTGTAGTCTGGGCAGAAGGGAGCATAGCTAGTAAACCTGTGCCAGCCTTTCCCAGGTGTGTGCATGTGTATAAATCAAACCTCAAAGAGTGTGTGTGTCAGCTACTTGGGCAAGGACACGAAGAACTGGTTAGACCGAGAGTGTGCTGGAGGTCTTGGTTTGGCCACTCATCTGAGATCTCAGCCCTATAGCTGTGCCAGTGGGGAGTCTTATTGGGGATCTGTAGAAAGAGGGACAAAACAGCCCCAGACTGACTGCGGTCTCTGTGTGCTCTTAAGGGAGATTGCACTTTGCTGTGTGTTTACTTGTCATCCTCCCAGTGTGTACATCCACCACTGTTGCCAGTGGTGAGGACTGAGGCTCCTTGATTCCTGGGCCAGTGCTGGAGTGTCACATTTTAATTGGTGAGCAGTGGTGGGATATCCACATCACATATTAATTGGTGGGCAGTGTTGGGATATCCACATCACAGTTGGTACAATGGTTAAGGTGTTTGACTCGCAGACAAAAGATAAAGTGTTTGATTCTCACCTTTGGGAGAGAACTTGGCTAGGTTTAGAATGGCCTATTAAGAACGTTAGTCTACTAATTAGCTATGAACTTATGAAACCATGAATCTAAGGAAAAGGGAAAATGCAAATTTTAGAGCACTTTCCATAAATGTGAATAGTATTAAGAATATAGCAAAGAAGAACAGGGATTTTGGAGTGGGGTAATGCATGTGGTATAGATGTAATTATAATAGAAGACACAAGATTTTTAACAAATGTAAGATTACAAACAGAGAAACTATGGGAGGAAAGATAATCTGGAATTTGGGAAATGAGAGATGCTCTCGAATAGCTGTATTATGTAGAAATACAGTAGATATTAGATGTAACCTTAGCAAAAATGTAAAGATTAACTATTGCAAATTTAAAATGGAAGGAACAAGTGCATAACAATATAACCTTATCTGCTTATGCTAATTGTAAAGAAAGGGGAACCTTATTTCATCAGATTTTTAGATTATGTAGTAATACATATGAATATTATAATAACAGGAGACTTAGTTGTGATTTAAGAGGAAAACTTAAAGATAAAGGAAATTACATAAGAAAAATGTTAGAAGTTATAAGATGTGGTAAGTTAAGACTTTGGGACAGAAAAATCATGGACTTACAAAAGGGTATGTATAGAACTGAAATGGATTATTTGTATTATCAGAAAGTTTAGGTAATTGATCTTCTGGTCTTCTTGCAATATGGCTAGAGATAAAGAAAAACAAGGAATATATCAAAATAGGCAAAGGAATTAAAAGGATAAATGTGAAGACATGGTGTGACACAGGAAAGAGGCTAGTGATACATTTATGGAAAGATCATATTACTATGAGAACATTTTATAAAAAAAAAAATGGTCTGACTGGAGAATGATATTTTAAGGAAAAATATAAAACATGTAATGTGAGGAAAGTAGAGAAAGAAAAATATAAAAGACAGACAGCTGGATTCAGGAACGAATATTTTCCATGCAGGAACAGTGTAGCCGCTCCTGCATAGAAAATGGCCACCTCATGATCCAGGTATGTGCCGTTTTGATGTGCACAAGCGCTCTAACACTGTTCCTGCATGGAAACCCATGCAAGATGCCAATCACCTCATTTGCTGGTGAAAACCATGAAAATGAGGTGAATTCACGATTCACCAACCTGCCAGGTCTCTGTGCAGGAACAGTGTTAGATGCAGAAATTTATTCAGTTACTAACCGAATACATTTCTGCAAAAAACACAATGGAGGCATGTCAGCTCTCAAAGCAGGGCAAAGAAACGAGTAGACCACCATGAAAAATCCAAGATTTATTGTAAAATCGATAAGCGCTTTCGTGTGCTCAAACTGCACGCTTCTTCAGATCTATTCCATACAATTTCTAACATCCATTTATACTAAAAAACATAATCACCTCCCTATATCCCTGGATAGTAGGCCCTCATCCAACTTTTACATATAGTAATAGTAAAAGTTTAAAGAGAATTTTATGCATAGAGAAAAATGACAGATCACTTAACAACCCCTCCATCCCCTGTCAGAGACCAGGCACTTTTCCATGTGGCAAATGTAACATGTGTCCATGGATCTCGATAGATCAGTCTTTCACACATCCTATCCTTGATTATAAATTCATGCCGAAATACAAGGCAAGTTGTGATGACACAAATATTATATACATGGCAAATTGCAAAATATGTAAGGCGTTTTATATAGGCATGACAACAAGACGACTCAAGGATAGGATATATGACCATCTATATGAGATCAAGAAATTAGAGAATAAGAATGCTTTAGCTAAGCATATTTTGGAATTTCTAGGACACACCTTTACCTTTAGGGTGTTACAGAAGAAACCTTTAGATAGGAGGAAAGGAGATAACTTTAATGAACTTTAATGAACTGGAGAACATGGAATTGGGCTGGATTTTAAGACTGAGTGCACACTATCCCCCTGGATTGAATTCCTATGTGAGTATCAGGTCAGCACGTAAAATGAGGAAATGATAATTATTGATACATAATATCCCCTTTTTGTGGATATTTATGGTTTTTTCTATTCAGGACATTTTTACAAGATGTTTCTACTGTGTTTTTATTCCTCTCTTATGCTTCATGATTTCCTGAGTTTTGTTTTTCATAGCATGTTTTTTATGCCATGAGCAGGATTGTTTTTGGCCACTTTTATATGGTCATAACAGTTAGCTACAGATACCAGGAGTGGTATACTTTTTTCTTGATTTGGTTTTCTTTTTGAATCAGAGAACTCAATGGCTATTCATGACAGCTTTTAGGCATTTTTGTAATATGCTTTTTTCCTGCTATGTGTTTGCTCTACATGCACTGATGCATTGCATGTTTGTATATGTTTTTTCACAAGGCAGAATTGCATATCTATTGTTTTTTATATATTGGCTTTTATATTATGATATTTATTTATTTAATAATGATCTTTATTATATATATATATATATATATATATATATATATATATATATATATATATATATACATATATATATATATATATATATATATATATATTGTTTGAATGTAGTCAGGAGTCATCAGTTGTCAATGAAATCTCTATAAGACAGGACTTTTTGAGGTCCTGTACTTGCACAGTTTTTATTAGTCATTAGATGATGTTATATTATATATATATCTTTGTGATTGGAAACCAATATTGCATTGGACGTATGCTCAATATGGTATGTTTTTCATCCAATGCATGGATATTAAATACATAGAACTCAGGAATAGTAAGAAGGGAGGTATCCTGTTTTTGCATTGTCTTTTTCTAAAAGAAAATTGACATTGGCATTAGATGAGATGTTATTAAATATTTAATCTAAATACCTTTGTTTTAAAGGGTGTAACATGGGTTTTAAAGGTTTTTGTCTAATATAACATACTCTTGTTTAATTTTATGCCAGTTTGATAATGCGTTAGTAAGGCTTAGCATTAGAAGTTTTTAGTGTTTTAAGTCTGTACCTTTAATTAGTTATATTGTTTTTTGTAATTAGATTTGCAATTGATAAATTGCTTGTTAAATGATAGGGAGGTGATTATGTTTTTTAGTATAAATGGATGTTAGAAACTGTATGTAATAGATCTGAAGAAGCGTGCAGTTTGAGCACGCGAAAGCGCTTATCGATTTTACAATAAATCTTGGATTTTTCATGGTGGTCTACTCGTTTCTTTACCCTGCTGTATCGTTTGCTTTTGGGTTAGACCTTTAGGAGCCAGGACCAGCTTGCTTTTTGCTTTGTGTCTTACTAGCTCTCAATAAAGGATGTATTAGAGTGGTTATGCATGCCAATGGCCAAATATATGGCCATTGGCATGCAAAACTGCTCCCTATGAATAAAAATTAAACTTTTATTTTTGTTGGCCGATCTCGGCCATTGATTGTGTGGGAAGTGGCATGCGAACAGGAGGGGGTAGAAAATAAAAAAGGGGGGAACATCAGTATTACAGAAATCTGCATTCTGCCATAATAGTCAATAGCATGCAGAAAGTAAACAATGGCAGGGAACAGGGGTTGCTAATGGGAAGGTTTGTGTGTAGTGCAGTAACTAGGGATTAAGGCAGTGGGGTATGTTAATGAGGGGACTTATACTGAATCACAAATTCCTTCTAACTGTCACACTGCACCTAACCATCTAGGTGCTCTAACACCACCGTGTAGACAGGAGGAGCAACTAACATGAAAAGGGTGTGTGTCATGCTTGCTGTAAGCACATTGGAGCTCTGTTGGCCGGGTTTGTCACATCTAAGTGAGGGTGTGTGTCTGAGGCTGTATAGTCTTATTAGATGAACTGAAGAGCATGTTTGCAGCCAGGGGAGGGCCATTTCTTGCTGTTTACTCTAGCTAAATGGGTCTGAGCGGTGCGCCGGGGATTAAACAGGAAGGACATAAGAAAAGTAAAAGGAAATAGCAGAGCAAGGTAAATGCAGTACACACAGCAATACATGATACTGCAACACACAATGGGCAATTGAAAGCACTCATTAATACAGCTGGCAGGTGGCTGCATAGCTGAAAATGGGAGGAGAAATAAAATAAAAAAATAAAGGGCAACAGCACAATAAATGAGAAATTAAGTAGAAATCACTAATATGGGACTCTTGCAACTCACAATGGGCCGGGTAAAGCACACAATAATACAGCTGGCAGGTGGCTGCATAGCTGAAAATGGAAGGAGATGTAAAAATAAATTAAAGGGCAACAGCACAGTAAAGGAGAAATGAAGTAGAAATCACTAAGATGGGACTCTTGCAACTTACAATGGGCAGGCAAAGCACATAATAATACAGCTGGCAGGTGGCTGCATATCTGAAAGTGGGAAGAGATATGAGTAAAAAATAATTAAAAAAGGCAACAGCAGAATAAAAGCAATCATGCACAAATTACCAGTAATACCTCTAATGCTCACAGTGGCCACATCAAATCCATGAGTAATATAGGTTGCCGCTGGAATGTAACATAGTCAGCCAATCATACAGGCAGCATCTCTGCAGCACCACAGTATAAAGTATAGAAACACCGTACAGTCTGTTTTTTGCTCACAAACTCTGCACCACTGCATACGGGGGAATTTTAACTGGAAAAATGTTAGGGGCTGCCATTATTTTGATCCATGAGTATGTGCTAAAGGCTGATTGTGGGGAGGAGGGTAATAATAAAAGGAAAAGCTTGACAAACCAAACCAAATGAAGAACCACGGTCAAAGAGGCAAAGGAAAAAAAAACAGTCCAAACAATAGCGTACCACAATTTATTGTGCGCTTTCGTCAAAAGACTTCCTCAGAATGAGAAGTAAACCACAAAACAGACATTAAGTAGCGTTTCCAACAATTAATAAATTAGTTAATTAAACAATCAACATATCTAATTAACAAATGATAACCTAAAACATCACAGTATCAGGTAAAAAAGGAAGTGATGTCAAAGTCCTTGTTAATAAACAACTTACGGTACTTTAAAAAACATTTAACATTGATGGCATCATTTAAACCGGGATAGACATCAGATCTTAATCTAATTAGCCAAATAGTCTCTCGTTGCTCCAAGTAATTTTTAAAATCACCCCCTCTCATGTCAGAATGACCAACTTCCAAAACAGAAAACAAAAATTTTTTAAAAACAGAACAACTGACAGAATGCTTGTATAGTGCATTGGTATCATCACTGTTACGAATACTATAAAGGTGCTCCCTAATACGAGTTTTCAAACACCTAGTAGTCATGCCAATGTAAAAGGCAGGACAAGTGGAACACATGCTGATGTAAACAACACCTTTGGTCTTACAGATGACAAAACCTGGCACACTTAATATTCTGTCGAAGGTGTCAATGTTGATATAAGGACCCTCAGAAATATACCGACACATTTTGCACTGATGACAGCAGTGCATACCTTTTTTGTCAGTTCTCAAAACAATATTGTTGTTGTCATTAAACTCTAAAACTTTCTTTAAGTTAAAGTTGTTCTTTAAAACAAAAAAAGGTTTATCACCCAAAACATCGTAAATATCAGAATTACCCCTGATAATTCTCCAGTTTTTTACTAACATTTGCTGGATACGTTGACTGTCGACAGTCATGTCCAGTGCACAAATTAAATTGGTGTCAATACTTTTGTTGGAAGAAACAATATTAGGACCCAAACTCTGCTTGGAAATGTAATCCAACAGTGGTTGGTAAACGGTTGAGCGTTTATTAAAAATTTCATCACTGGCTTGTTTTAAAACCAGTTTGTTGTACCCTCTCTCAATAAACATGTTCGTAATAAATTCAAACTCACTAACTAAATCACAGTCCTTTGATATCATACGACTGGCTCTAATAAACTGTCCTCTAGGAATGTTCTTAATAATGTGCCTTGGGTGGTTACTAGAATGGTGTAAATAACCATTAGTAAAAGTCGCTTTGCGATGAATGCGACTGTGAAACCTAATGTCAGTATCGTCCCACCAAAGTAAAACATCGAAAAAATTAACATTTAATCCAACACAGCCCTTAGTAAATTTCAAATAACTAGAGAGTAAGTTAACCTCAAAAATAAACAAATCAACAGTTTCCAAATTACCTTCAATAATAAAAAACAAATCATCAACAAAGCGACAAAAAAAAGAAATATGAAACTTGTTGCTTAAATAGGGTATAAACTCAAATTCCCACCATGCCATAACCAAATTGGCGTAGGCAGGTGCAGCAGGAGACCCCATAGCAACTCCTCTCTTTTGCCTGTAATAGGTCTTGTCAAAGAGAAAAAAATTGTTGTCTAAAACAATGTCCAAAAAACCACAGATGGTAGAAATAGCATTACTGCTAAGCCCATTGTTTTTCTTGGATAAAAAGCAACGTACAGCTTCAACACCCTCATTGTGAGGTATACAGGTGTATAGTGATACAACATCAATAGTAAAAATGATATGCTTCTGAGGATCAAAGATTCCACTCTGTGCATACAAGTTCAATTTATTCAAAAAATGCCAGGAATCCCTGATGTAAGAAACTTCATTTGCCAAAACAGGTCCTAAAAAAGCATCAATGACAAGAGAAACACCCTTAGTAACAGAGTGCGGTGAAGAAACAATAGGCCTAAAAGGGGGACTTAATAAACACTTGTGCATTTTTGGAATACCAAAAATAACTCCAGTCCTTGGTTCCTGCACTGTACAAAAATCATAAACTTCAAAATTAATATCACCAGACATAAGAGCCTCGTATAAATAAGAATGAATCAAACGTTGTTTGCGTAAAATTTGGTGAAGGCTGATTATTTCGTACTCTTCTGAATTACTTAAAATTTCCAACATTTTGTTTTTATAAACTTCCTGCTCCATAATTACAATGTTACCAGCTTTGTCGCTTTTCATAAACCTAAAATTTTTATTTAACACCTTAAGGTTATTCAAAGCTTTCCTCTCATCACCATTTAAATTACTGAAGGTGTTAGGTCTACACTGCAACATCTAACTAATGTCTTGAATACATAGTTCCTCAAACACTCTAATAGTGTGATGCAACTTAGGAGTGTAACAAGAAGGTTTAACCAAACCTTTGTTGTTGTTAGAAACATCGTTCATTAAATAAAATAAATTCAATTCCTAGTATATTTCTTAATGTCAACAACAGTTTTGCTAAAATTAGCCCTAGAACTAGGAACAAAATTCAACCCATATTTAAGAATTTTTAACTCAATATCAGAAAAACAGTAATCAGTTAAATTAATAACACTGAAACTGTCCATTATATTGTTTATGTCTCGTCCCCTGAAGAATTGGACGCCAGAAAAGTCCGACTTCTGGTGAGAACAGTCTTCTTGCTGCAATGGTTCTTTTTGTTGAAAAAAGAAGAACTGCTAAAAGGAATAGTAGAATTAGTACCAACTTTGGTCTTAGTATTAACAGAACTATCTTTGTCGGGGTTACAGAAAGCATCACATTCATTAGCTTCCAAGTGTTCAACACCCATGCCAACATCGGTATTCCGGTTTACAGATAACCAATCACCTTGATCAGTAACAGCAGGAGAAACAGAAGAGGTGTCCTGATCAATAACGTTCCTGTTGGGGATGTGTTGGTCAACAGGACCGGACTAAGAAACAGCTAAACTGTAAGTCTGCTTACTCCTGCTGTTATTTTAACTGGAAAAATGTTAGGGGCTGCCATTATTTTGATCCATGAGTATGTGCTAAAGGCTGATTGTGGGGAGGAGGGTAATGCTGACAACCACCACAGACCAAGGAGGAGGAGAAGACTGTTCAGACCCAGGGTAACCTACCAGGGGCTACATGATCTGGAGATAGTAGAGTGCCACAGGGTGGACAGAGACATACTTCAGCAACTCACCGAGCTGTGCCAGCCTCAACTCAGAGCTAGAAACAACAGCGGGGAACCCATCCCAGTGGATACCAAGGTATGTGCTTTCTTAAGAATTCTAGCTACAGGTACTTTCCAAAGACCTACTGGGGACATCATGGGGGTCTCACAGGCATCATAATCCAGGGTACTCCACCAGTTCCTGGATGTCATGCTACCACATGCTGGTGAGCACATTTACTTCCTCAACACCTGTGAGGAGAGGACCAGCAATATGCATATCTTCCACCATGTAGCAGAATACCCAGAGGTACTGGGTGCCATAGACTGTACGCACATCCACATCAAAACACCACCTGGTGAACTGGGTAGAGTCCACATAAATCGCAAGGGCTTCCCCTCCATCAACTGCCAGGTCATGTGCAATGCCCAGGGCATTATCTTGAATGTGTGTGCTGGCAGCCCTGGAAGCTATCACTACTTCCACATCTGGCATTCATCACAGCTGTACCAGGCATTTGCCAGTGGGGGCATCCCATATGGCCATCTGGTGGAGAATGCTGGCTATGCATTGGAGCCGTGGATGATGACACCCATCTGAAATGCACACACACACCCACACAAGAACACCATAATGAGGCACACGCACAAACAGGATCATTATAGAGCATGGTTTGGGATGCTGAAGTCATGGTGCCACTGCCTTGACATATCAGGTGGAGCCTTGCAGTACTCCCCAGCCACACGTGCACATATGTTCTAAGTATGTGCCATGCTACACAATATGATCCTGTGGAAGCAGTGGAAGCAGGAATAGCACAAAAAAGGGCCACACAGCCCACCACCATTGCCAAGGACTCACAGGCACAGAGGGACTCACAGGAGGAGGCCCCTGAGCCTGCTCCTGTAGGTAGATGGAGACATGCCCAGTATGCTCAGGCCTTGTCAAAAAGACAATGCATAGCACACACACTGATACTGTAGGGATCCCAGGGACTGACACCTCTCTCTGACTCTCACACACAGTAAAATGGATGACACACAAATCGCATTACCTGTAACTTACCATGTATAGGCAGTTTACTGTGTGCATCCAACATAGCCGGCCCTCAAGAACTGTCCTCATAACTGCCACAAGCACAAGGTAAGTCAGTCTTCTTAACAATAAATGAATGGAATAGTATGTTCTGCTAGCATATCTATGGCAATGCTGCATGCATGCATGCAAGGGAATGGGGTGGCCTACTGGGATAGCATCACACAAAAGACAGCTATGTGGGCCACCAGGAAATATCTGGCCAAAACTGGCCTCCACACACTATTCAGTAGTACCCAAGGTGGCACATTCCACTGCAGTATAGGTGTGTGGACAACTAAGTTGGGGGTCATAGGCATGGATGTCAGGGTGGGGGTCCCATAACCACCCCTCCCAGCCACACAGCAAGTCAGCTGTAGAAAACCACAGATACATGTCTGGTAAAGGAACACAAATGGCAGAAATTTTGAATTAACCCCCTACAGACTCACACAATGATAGCACAGGAGGATCTGCAGTTGCAGTAAGGCTATGAAGGGTAAGAAGTCTAAAACTCAAATGTATGCCAATACAATCTCAGCTGAGCTCTTTACTGATATGCCTCCAGTCTCCAAGACAGGGCACAATAGTATGGTAAATAGAATCAAAATGTAAAGCAAATACCAGCACAGTCTGTGCAAATGTGTACAGTGGACAGGAGTGGCCCCCCATATACCCACACAAATGCAGTAACATATATATTTGCATGGAAATAGCAGCATAGCACACATTGGCAGGGCCATACCAATACACATGAAAACATGTTTGTCCACAATATGCAGAGGTAAATGAGCTATGTGTATATGTGGTTAGTACTGTCTGGATATGGCCAGCATGCTCTCCTGCCAGTCGTCTTGTAATGCCTTAGGTACAGTGTTGTCTTTGACAGGGCCATGTGCAGATAACTGCAATGACAACTGTTATGCATGTCAGTGACACCCACTGCTCTGCCACTGACATACCTGGAAGTCACATTGCTATGTGGAATATGCTACATGTATTACTGACATCTTGAAAGATGTGTAGCAGAGGTGCCAAGGCTTTTGTGAATGTAAGTGCTGTGTGGTACTGTTGCCAATGGTCATTCTCAATAATCCTTTGTCTCATGTTTGCTTTTACAAATAATGGACATGCCTGTGCAGTTGAATTCACTCTGTACCCACACCCATAACTCCCAAACTCTGACAGCAAGATGTCTGGACAAGGACAGAAAGGAAAGTGAAACAAAAGCACAATGATAGGCATGTGTTGTAAATATCACTCTTACATACTAAGAAAGTTGGTAGGGTGAGGGGCTTGCAGTAGCGGGAATGGTCTGAAGGTTATGTGTTCTGAAACAGTAATGTCTGTATTACTTTGTAACATCACAATTCAATTATATGTAACTAACTTGCCATAAAAACACATGTGTAGTTAGAAAAGATGAAACCTCTAGCCAAACACCTGGACAACCTTCCAAAAAATGTACAGGTCAGAGGTATGCACACACAAGGATATGACATCTCAGGTTAGAAAGATACCACACAAGCAGGAGATCCCCAGCTAGTATATCACCATGTTGCTGGACTGTTTACATAGCTGTGTGTCATTACTACACTGCCTGTAGCTACACCTCAAAAATGGCCCTGTTAGACAAAAGTTTACATAGCTGTCCTCATAATATTAGTCTATGCATCATACAACTAGTATTCCTCTGGTTCATAGGTTCATAGGTTTATACTAGGCTATCTGCCCTAGGGCATTTATAAGCCTAGCCAGAGTGTGTGTGGCTTTCGCCACCCCTTGGAATGAGAATACTGTGCCCATTTAAGGTTTAGTTTACTGTGCCTCTGTCTAGCAGTGACACAAAGATGACCCCCGGGGTAAACCTACGATCTCCCATCCACTCGTGAGGGGCTCTGCCTAACATGGACTGGGATTCTGTTCCAGAGTGTAGGGAGCCTCTGTGTTATGAATCTGTCCCTCCAGCACGTCCTATTTATTTCTGTGTTGAGGTTCAAATCTCTCGCGGCTCTGGTGGATTTGGATTTTCTGAGGTGGAGCATATCCATTAATTCTGGATTGGACATGGCCTTGTACGTCAGGCATAGATCGCCTCTGAGTAGGCGGTATGCAACTGAATAGAGCTGGAGTTTCTTCAGCCGGGCAGCATATGACATATGTTTGAGACCCTTGATCCTCTTGGTGAGGCACTTTTGGGGTCTTTCTAACTGCTGCAGGTGTTGGGTAAGGTACATCCCAAATGGGGCATTGTACTCAATTATGGGCCTGATAAGGGAAGAGTATAGGGGCACAATGACCTCTCTTGATCTAGATGTGAATCCTTTCATGATAAGGTGGGTAATATAGGAGGTCTTCCTAACCACTTTGGCAATGTGAGTGTCAAATGAGAGGTTACTGTCAACTTGGGTCCCTACGTCCCTGATTACTTCTTCCATACTTAATGGATTACCACCTATGTGGTAATTTGTGGGTACTTTGTTTTTCCCAAAGGGTATGACTATACATTTTTTTGGTGTTCAGTTTAAGGCCAAGGCTCTGGCACCAGTTATCCATTTCTATGAGGCCTTTCTGAAGGATGCTTGTGTCCACTGGAGTATCAATTATGGCGCCCAGTTTGCAGTCATTTGCAAACTTTGGCAGCTACAATCCTCCTATGTTTGCTTGCACATCGGAAAAATAAATGCTGAACAAGAGGGGTCCCAGGACCGAGTCCTGTGGGACATCGCTTGTGACTGGCTTAGAGTCTGACATGGCTTCAGCAATTCTGACCTTGTGGGTTCTGTCCTTGAGCCAGTTTGCAACCCATCTTATGACATATGGGTTTACATTTAAGCTGGTGCGCTTGTCTATGATGCCCGAGCGGGGTATTGTGTTGAAGGCTTTTGCAAGGTCAAGGTAGGCTGTATTAACTGCCTTACCCTCATCAATGGCCTTAGTGACTGTTTCAAAAAAGTCAACCAGATTCAAAAGGCAGGATCTGCCCTTGACAAAGCCGAATTGGGTAGGATCCAGTGTCTGTAGGTCCCCAATGTCTTTGTTTATGAGTTCCATAATGATCCTCTCCATAGCTTTGCAGACCAGGCTCGTCAAGCTTATGGGGCGGTAATTTCCAGGGTACATAGAAGCACCTCCTTTGTGGAGTGGAGCCACTGTTGCTGTATGCCATTCTTTGGGTACGTATCCTGTAGTAAGGCTAAGATTAAACAGCAGCCTTATGTGCGGGTTTAGTTCCTCTTGGAGTTCATGTAGCACGCAACCCGGGACACTGTCTGGTCCCATTGATGCTGCATTTTTAGCTTTGGAGAGGGCGGCTCTCACCTGGACATCTGAGATGTCAGGGAGGCTACACTCTGCTGGGATAGATATTTCTCCTTTTGGGGGGGAGGGGGGAAGACATTTGCACTGAACCTGTCTGCCAGTATGTTGGCAATGTCTGTGGGTTCAGTGTATTTTTTGTCATTTTGGACTAACTCTGAGCATATCTGGGAGTTTCCACCCAGGTTTCTAACATAACTAAAGAAGGTCTTGTGATTGTCTTTAGTGTCTTTTGCGATTTTTCTCTCAAAGTTGGCCTTGGATGATTTTATGAGTGATCGTAGTTTTTTGCTAGTACTGATCAGAGATGCCTTCCCTTTTAGGGATTTTGCTCTGTCATGTAGTAGCTTCCTCCTCCTGTTGTAAAGCTTGTTAATGGCTGGGGTCCACCAGACAGGATGCCTGCCTTTGGGGGAATGGGTCTTGGTTTTATTTGGGATTGCATGATCCATGCATTCTTGAAGGTGTCCGTAGAAAGTGTTTATAAAGGATTCAGCGGTGTGGGCTGTGGTTTCCACTGGCCCAGGGGACTTGAAGGATACCACTTCAGTCTTAAGAAGTGTGAAGTCATCTTTTGAGAAATTCTTCACTGTGGTCTTTTGTGCTGGGGGTGGGGGCGGGATGTGGATTTCCAGTGCAATTAATTTATGGTCTGATCTCACCAATGAGGGGTATATTTCCGGTGTGGAGCATTGTGTCCCCATGTTTGTGATGATCAGGTCTAGTATATTATCTCCTCTTGTGGGAGTGGTGACTAGTTGTTCCATCGCATTTGAGTTTATGAATTCTAGGAACCTTTGGGCTAGGGTGTTGGGGCTTGAGTAATGCTCCCAGTCTATGTTTGGGTAGTTAAAGTCTCCCAATATGATGGTATTTGGAGAGACATTCATACTCTCCAGTGTCTTCAGGAAGGCTGAGTGGGGTTCCTGAGTTTGAGAGGGTGGTCTGTAGCATGCTACAAACTGTAGGGCAGTTTTGCCTACAGTTAGTTGCAGATGGATAGTCTCCGATGCTTCTATCTTTGATGAATATGGATACTCCCCCTCCTTTTGTTGTTCGGTCCAAGTTTTGGGGCTGAAAAGTATGATATGAGGTATAACCTGGTAGTGCTGGGGTGCTCTCAGGAGCCTTGAACCAGGTTTCAGTCACTGCACAGACATCGATGTTTTCCATACTGAGGAGGGCTTCGAGAGCATGCATCTTGAGGTTTAGACATCTGGCGGTGAGCAGCATTACCCTTAGTTTTTTTCCACTTGTGTTTTCTAGGGAGGTGGGTTTGTCTTTTGAGCCTTGCCTAAAAAAGGCACTATGGGGTGGCAAGAGCCTTGGCTAATATCCGGAAGCCCAGGGGTGACAGGTGCAAGCCGTCCCTTGCGAAGCATCATGGCTTGTCAAGCATGTCATCCCAAGCAGATAGACATTGGATCCCCTTAGAATGACACCAGTAATTGAGCCAATTGTTAAAGCTGATCATTTTGTCTTTGTACTGTGGCATCATTCTTGGTGAGGGTAAGATGCTGCTCAGGGTCAGGGTCATACTGGCCTGGGCTACATAATCAGAGAGCTCCTCTATGTCTCTTTTCATGTAGTCCAGGGAGGCACGTCTCAGGTCATTCACACCGGCATGGACAATGACCGAGTCATATTTGTACTTGCTTTGGAGTGACCTGAGTGCTTGTGTTATGTGGCGGATTCTAGCGCCTGACAGGCAGTTTACTGTAACCTTTTCCTTGTTCAGTCTGGTGAGCAGGACATCAGTGACATCAGTGTGTCTGACTATGGAGTCACCTATTACAAGTGTATCAGGCATGTTGTTTGGCCTTAAGGGCTGTGACTGTTTGGCACACTGACTTTGTAAACTATGTGTTGCATGTGCTATGTTTTGAGGTAGTGGTTGCTTGGATGTCTGCTTTGGAGGCCTCTGTTGTTTTGGTAAATTTTTAATTAGAGCCTCCGAGTATGTTTTTGTGTGTTTATGTGTTTGGTTTGTAGTTGTGATAGGTCTATGTGAGACTGGGTTTGTGGTGTGTGTGGTTACCTTCTCCTCCTGACTGGTTTTGCCAGTATTGAGTCGAGAGAGCTCAGCCTCCAGTTTGGCTATATAGTTGCATCTCTCACATATGTTTATATTTGTTGGGAGGAGGAGATGGTTGTCTGTGTACATGAGGCAGTTGTAACATTGCCTCAAGAATCCCAGAATCACCAGCTGAACTGGAGAGGACGCCAGTAATTGACCCTTCGACATGCTAGAATAGTGTAAGGGATTGCTGTGTAACTGAGTCAGAAAGGACCTATAGGGAAATGGGTACTCAAGGGGATTGTAGGTGGATGTTTTTTGTTTAAGAGTGCTTTACCTGTGTAAAAATGCTTTAGGAGCAAGTACTGGGCTTTTCAGATAGAGGATAGACTGTTTAGATTGAAAGTAGAGCAGTTTTAAGGGAAAAACTGAAGAGCAGACTTAGCGGAGCCAGAAATAGTTTAAACTTGATTAGCCGGCGCTGCCCAATGCTGCGCTATGCGCAACTTCACGCAAAATCGAGCAAAAGCACGCTAAAGCGGGCTTTATAGCAGGGGGTTAGAAAGAGCTAGGAAATGGCCCAAAACAGCCAATACACTACAAGTTGCTGGGCTGGAACCACTCCTTTAGGGACAAATAGGCTGCTCAGTGCTCCCCACTCCCACTGGTGAACAAATAAGCTTCCTCCTATCCAAATAAGGATATGGACAACACAGGAACTATGACACAGACCAGAGATCAGCAAAATCTGAAGACTAGACTATTCTAGTTCAGTAAAGGCGGGAAAACAAGGATATTTTTTGGGGTTCTTTTTTTTTTTTTTTTACAGACAAAAAAAAAGATACAGTAACAAACAGTAAATGCTTTAAATTGGCTAGTGCACTTTAGTGTGCAGCCTACCAGTTAAATTATGCAAAAACAAACTTTTTAAAGTGCAAAACAGTTCAGAAGCAAACAGAAATACAGTAAATCAACTTGCAGAGCTAGTTAAGTAATATAAATATGCTTTTAGGCAAAATACAGTCGAAATACAGCAGTCAAAAAATAGAAAGCCAGAAAAATACTTATAAATCAAAGGAAAGTCACTCTTCCACTCTCTGCTGCTTGTAGAACTCTGCAGGACACCACGAGGAGCTGTTCTGAGTCGTATACAAGCGCAAAAGCACGCTAAAGCGGGCTTTATAGCAGGGGGTTAGAAAGAGCTAGGAAATGGCCCAAAACAGCCAAAAAACTACAAATTGCTGGGCTGGAATCACTCCTTCGGGACAAATAGGCTGCTCAGTGCTCCCCACTCCCACTGGTGAACAAACAAGCTTCCTCCTATCCAAATAAGGCAATGGACAACACAGGAACTATGACACAGCCCAGAGATCAGCGAAATCTGAAGACTGGACTATTCTAGTTCAGTAAAGGCGGGAAAGCAAGGATATTTTTTTGTTTTTCTTTTACAAATAGACAAAAAAAGATACAGTAACAAAGAGTAAATGCTGTAAATTGGCTAGCGCACTTTAGTGTGTAGCCTACCAGTCAAATTATGCAAAAACAAACTTTTTAAAGTGCAAAACAGTTCAGAAGCAAAGTGGTAAAGCACTGTGATGATCTGAGGATGTCTGGCACTAGATAATGACACATTACATTGCAGTTTCAGACTACAGATATGTCAGAATATGTCTGCTAAACAAAACAAGTATCCTCAGGAAACTCCTGTGTACTTCTAAGAGGTATGGCTGTAGCACACAAAACCCTGGACTGGAGTACACCTATCTCTGGAATGTAGCCCCACCCTAAGTATAGAAGGACACACTGAGCATGCTACTACACTTAGAGAATCACAGGACATGTTGGAATCCACATCAGAGTATATGACTGTATTGTGTATATATGTCCATGCATACAGACAGCTATGTACACCTCAACTGTCCCCAAACACACACACATCAAACAGGATTACCCTTGGCTAGCTGTAGGTGGCCCATATGTGATATATATGCATCTGTTGTGTCAGATACACACACACACACACACACACACACACACACACACACATATATATATATATATATATATATATATAGAGAGAGAGAGAGAGAGAGAGAGACAACAGATAACATATGTCAAGCATAGACACAAATAGATGTGGGGAACTCAGAGACAGACAGAGATACAGAGAGTGACACAGGGGTACACAGAAACAGTGAGTCACACACGCGGATAACCTGAATGGGATACAGTGATGTTCTGCTGTGGATAGTGGCATCCCAGTTGTAACCAGTTGCACATGCCAGCATAAAAGATGAGCCCCATTGTGTAACAGTACTGAGGTAGAGTACATCACCTGCGTGTGTGTGTGTGTGTGTGTGTGTGTGTGTGTGTGTGTGTGTGTGTGTGTGTGTGTGTGTGTGTGTGTGTGTGTGTGTATGTGTGTCTCCACAGGTCCAAGTATTAGGAGACTCTTCCCACTCAGTACACTTTACATTCCCCTATTTCACAAGATCTGTTGCTGTCATTCACCTTAGAATTACCATTGGACATTGATCACTCCTATAAGCTTTGTACCACGTGATAACTGTGTAACACTACAGTACAAATAACTAGATAGGTAGGGGTTCTAATCTCAATACTGACAACTGTGTGTGTGTGTGTGTGTGTGTGTGTGTGTGTGTGTGTGTGTGTGTGTGTGTGTGTGTGTGTGTGTGTGACAGTTGTGTATGTGAGAGTGGGGTGTGTGTTTTTGTAGGTGAAACAGTTTTAGGCCATTCCCACCCACAACACTTCCCAGTGCCCAAGTTTATCAGTCCTGCTGATGTCATTCCCCTTATTGTTACCTTTGGCCAGTTGTCATCCAAGTAAGCTCCGTAGTGTGTGATAACTGCGTAACACTATAGTATAAATCACTTGATAGACAAGGGATCTAATCTCAGATCTGGCACATGAGTGTGGTCGTGTATGTTTGTAAGTTCATAGGTAGGTATTAGGCTATTGGCCCTAGGGCCTATATAAGCCTAGCCAAAAAGGTACCTTGGCTTTCACCACCCAAGAAAATGATTTTCCTGTGCCCCTGTCAAGCAGAGCCACAGAGGTGATCCCAGGGGTGAATTTTGTATTTCTCATCCAATCATTAAGAATTTTCTTGAAGAGTGCTAATGAAGAGCTTCATTTGATATAGACAGGTAGCTTGTTTCAGAGTATGAGAAGTCTCTGGGACAGGAATCTATCCATCCAGCATATTCTGTTTATTGTGGTGGCAAGGCTTACATCCCTAGAGCATGTAGCTCGGAGGGATTGGGATTTCTTTAAGTGGAGCATGTACAACAGCTCTGGGTTTGTTATAGTTTTGTATGTTAGGCAGAGATCGTCTCTGAGTAGGTGATATGCAATGGAGTAAAGCTGGAGTTTTTTGAGATGGTCTGCATAGGCCATCTGTTTCAGGCCAGTAATCCTCTTTGTGAGGTATTTCTGCGGCCTTTCCACTTGTTGTAGATGTCTTGTGAGGTACACACCAAAAGGGGCATTGTACTCTATAATGGGTCTAATAAGTGACAAGTAGAGGGGAACAATTACCTCTTTTTTCCTGGATGCAAAACCTTTTGTGATGAGGTGTGCCATGTAGAAGGATTTCCTGACTACTGTGGCAATGTGATTATTAAAGGAGAGACTACTGTCCACCTGTGTCCCAAGGTCTCTTATCACACTTTCAGTGTTAAGTAGACTGCCACCTATGTGGTAGCTAATGGGTACAGAGTTTTTACCAAAGGGGATGACAATGCACGTTTTGCCATTGAGCTTGAGGCCATGGCTTTGACAACAGACATCTGTCTCACTGAGGCCCTTCTGTAGGATGTCCACATCATTAGGAGTTTTGATTATGACTCCTAGTTTTCAGTCATCTCCGAACTTTGTTAGCCAAAGACCTTCTGTGTTAGCCTGTACTTCAGAAAAGTAGATACCAAACAGGAGAGGACCCAGGACTGAACACTGTGGTACTCCACTTGTCACTGGTCCGAAGTTGGATTTGGAGTCTGCTACTTTTACAGTGTGGGTTCTGTCAATGAGCCAGTTGGCAACCTATCTTGTGACATAGGGATTTATATCTAATTTAGTGAGTTTATCTATAATTCTAGGGTGGGGAATGGTGTCAAAAGCATTGGCAAGGTCTAAATAGGCTGTGTGAACCACCTTACCCTTGTCTACAGCTTTGGTGACTGCGTCAAAGAAGTCTATCAGGTTTAAGAGACATGATCTACCTTTTACAAACCCGAACTGGGTGGGGTCCAGAGTTTGGAGATTACCAATGTCTTTGTTTATAAGTTCCACGATGATGCATTCCATGGCCTTGCAGATCAGGCTCATTAGGCTAATGGGGCAGTAGTTCTCGGGGTGTGTGGTGGCTCCCCCTTTATGGAGTGGGATAACTGTCACTGTTTGCCATTCAGTGGGCACAAAGCCTGAGGTGAGGCTATGATTGAACATGGTGCTTAGGTGGGGCGCCAGTTCATTCTGTAGTTCATGTAGTACGCAGCCTGTTATGTTGTCAGGTCCCATGGATGCTGTGTTCTTGGCTTTGGAGAGTGTGTTTTTTACCTGTACAGCCGTGATTACAGGAACTTTGCATTCTTTTGATATAGAGATGGGCCCTTTAGCGGGTGAGAGGGGGATAAAGTTAGCACTAAACCTATCTGCCAGGATGTTGGCAATATCAGTTGATTCTGTATATTTAGTTCCATTGTGCTGTAACTCAGAGCAGATCTCTGTGCTGCCATTGAGATGCTTGACATAGCTATGGAATGCTTTGTAGTTGTCTTTAGAATCAGTGGTGATTTTGTTTTTGTAACTAGCTTTGGAGGATTTTATGAGGGATTTCAGCTTTTTACTGAGGCTGACCAGAGAGTTCCTCCAATCATATGATTTTACTCTTTTTTGCAACAGTTTCTTTCTTCTGTTGTAGAGTTTTTTTATGGCAGGTGACCACCAGATTGGCTTCATTTTTTTGGAGGATAGCATATTGGTTCTGTTAGGGATAGCACGATCCATGCACTCATGTAAGTGCTTATAAAGTGCATTTGTGTAGGATTCAGAAGTCGTACGTCTACTGACCATCTGCATGAGTGTCATGAAATTTGCTACTTCTGTCTGAAGAAGCATGAAGTTGGCTTTGACGAACTTTTTAACAGTGGTTTCCCTAATGCGGGGTGGGGGCGGGATGTGGATGTCTCGGGTGATTAGCTTGTGGTTGGATCTGACCAACAAGGAATTGACCTTGTGTGGAACAACAGTTACACATGTTGGTAATGACCAGGTCTAGGATATTGCTGCCCCTGATGGGGTGTGGGTAAGTTGATCCAAGGCATTGGAATTTATGAATTCCAGAAAACATTGAGCAAAAGAGTTGGTACATGAGTAGTTTTCCCAGTTAATGGTGGGGTAGTTAAAATTACCCATTATTAGGGTGTTGGGTTGTACCCTAATATTTTCCAGTGTATCAAGAAATGAGGAGTGGGAATCCTGGGGCATGGTGGGGAATCTGTAGCAAGTTACAATTTGGACTGCGATCTTGCCCAGAGTTAGTTTCACTTGGATAATCTCAAATGCATTATGCTGAGCAACTAGCCTGGAGGTGTGGATATCCTTAATGAATATGGACATGCCTCTGCCTTTAGTGTTTCGGTCCAGGTTAGGTGGCTGAAAGGTGTGGTATGAATTATATCCTGGTAATGCAGGGGTGCTCTCTGGAACCTTGAACAAGGTCTCTGTCACTCCACAGATGTTGATCTTTTCCATTTTAAGAAGTGCCTCAAGTGAATGCATTTTGAGGTTTAGACTTCTAGCATTGAGTAGCATAGCCCTCAGATTTTGCTTGCTTGTACCTGTTACTGTGGTGAATTTGTCATTTGAACCTTGCCTAAAAAAGGCACTATAGGGGTGGCAAGAGCCTTAGCCAGTATCTGGAATCTCAAGGGTGACAGTTGTAGGCCATCTCTAGCAAAGCATCTTGGTCTGTCGATCATGTCATCCCAGGCAGACAGATACTGGATCCCCTTAGAGTGACACCAGAAGCTTAGCCAATTGTTGAAGTCAATCATTTTGTCCTTGTACTGTGGCATCATTCTGGGTGATGGCTGGATGCTACTCAGGGCTAGGGTCATATCTGCCTGGGCTACAAGATCAAAGAGCTCCTCCATGTTTCTTTTCATGTAGTCCAGGGAGGTATGTCTCAGGTCATTCACACCAACATGGACAATGACAGAGTCATATTTGTACTTGTTGTGGAGTGACTTGAGTGCATGCATTATGTGACAGACCCTAACACTCAACAAGGCAGCTGACAGTAACTTTCTCCTTGTTTAGCCTGGTGAGTGGAACATCAGTGTGCCTGACTATAGAGTCACCTATGACTAGAGTGCTGGGTACGTTGTTATGGCTTATGGGCTGTGGTTGAGTGGCACACTGATTTTGTGGGCTTTGTGTCATTTGGGTTGTGTTGGGGTGGAGGTTGCTTGCATTTCTGCTTTGGAGGTCTCCGTTGCTTGAGCAGATTTTTATTGAGAGCCTCCATGAATGTAGGTGTGTGTTTTGTGTTTCTATGTGTGTGTTTTGGTGGTGTAGGCTTTGAGGGACTATGTGATGAGTGTGGTGTGGTGCAAGTGTTTACCATCTCCTCTTGACTGTCCAGTCCAGTCTTGGGTGAAAAGAGCTCTGCTTCCAGTTTGGCTATATAAATGCATCTCTCACAGGTTGTAGTGTTGGGTGGTAGGAGGAGAGGGTTGTCTGTGTACATGAGGCAATTGCTGCATTGCCCCAAGATGCCCAGGTTCATCAGGTAGACAGGAGAAAACACCGGGAGCTGACCCTTGGTCATGCCTGGATAGGTGCTTATTTATTAAGTACTAAAAACTGATTTCCTCTAGACAAGTGAGGAAAGATGAGTGTTGTAGTAACTTGTAGCTTACGAGTTGTGAACAAGTGCTGAGCTCAAAGAAACAGATTTTAGTGCTAAAACTAAAATAACTGGCTAGTTCTAAGGGAAAATTTGAAGAGCAGACTTTATGGCACTGGGAATAGTTTAACCCTAGCTAAACGGCGATATAAAAAGTGTATTTTTTTTAAATATAGCAGTAGCAAATGAGCAAACTGATTTAAACAAATTAACAAATTAAGCAATAAAAAGCTAAAACCTGAGCCCCGTTCCAGCAGTCTTCGATCAGACAAGTTCTAACTGCACACTCCCTGCACCAGGGAAACCTTCTCCAAAAAAGATGGCTCAAGTTATACAAACAAAGCTAGATTCAGCAGGTCTGAATTTAGTCTATGCTACAGCAAGCAAGGCGTACCAATTTCAGAAAGAAACAGTTCAAATAAGCAGGCACAATAAGCCTTTAACCAGAAACTCCCAGCTCAGAAGGGAAAAATCTACCCTATCATCCCACAAGAGCGCAGACCACATCTTCTTAATGTAAAATAACTGGCCCAAAGCCCAAGTGCTTAAACCATAACTAATACACATTTAGAATAACAGACACTAAGCCTTCAATCAGCAACCCCCAACTTAGAAGGATGCAAGCTACCTGTCCTGCAAAGGCTGAAAATAACAGTTACAATTTATTCAGGCTACTAACAAGCAGTAATAAATGCAGCATAATAAATGCAATTATGTACTTTTAAGAACAAGCAGCAAAAACAATATAAAGTAATAAAGTAGAAGGAAACACAAATACAGTAAAAGCAGATGAATAAAGTGCAATTTTTAATATATAACAATAGAAAACAAGCAAACTGATTTAAACAAATTACCCAATTAACCAGTAAAAAAGCTCAAAACTGAGCCCTGTTCCAGCAGTCTTCAATCATCAAGTTCTAACTGCTCTCTCCTGCCACTAGGGTGCAGGGGAACCTTCTCCAAAAAAGGCCTAGATTAGTGCTCAAGTTATACAAACAAAGCTAGATTCAGGATGCCTGAATCTAGTCTATGCTACAGAAGTATTTTGATAAGTCTCTCACCCACTGGTCAACTTTATCAGACCTGCTGATGTCATTCCCCTTATCAGTACCTTTGGCCAGTTGTCAGACCAGCAAGCTCTGTAGCGAGTGCAATAACTGTCTAACAGTATAGCACAAAGAACTAGATAGGCAGGGGTTCTACTCTCAGATCTGGTAAATGTGCATGTGGGCTATATATTTGTGTGCAAGTGTGTATGCTTGTAGGAAGAAGTATTTTGATAAGTTACCCACCCACTGGCCTACTTTATCAGTCATGCAGATGTCACTCCCTTTATAGGTACTAAGTGTGTACTAGGCTAATGGCCCTGGAACCATTACAAGCCTAGCCCATAGACATGCCTTGCCATTGTGTCACCTGACATTAGTTCCTGGTGTCCCCATCAAGTAGAGACACCAGAGTGATCCCTGGGGTGAATTTTTTATTACCCATCCACTCAAAGATCTTTCTGCAACAGGGTCATCTAGGTGCTTTACTGGACGTGTATAGGAAGTATATTCCAGGGCATTTACAGTCTCTGGGTGAATAACCTGTCCCCCCAGCATTTGTGTTGATTGTGGTAAAGAGATCAAGGTCCCTTCAGTGTGTGGTGCAGAGAGATTGGGATCTGTTTAAATGTAGCATTTGTAAAAGAGCTGGGTCAGACATGGCTTTGCAAGTCAAGCAGTGATCGCCTCTAAGTAGGTGATATGAGACAGAGAATAGCTGGAGTCTTTTGAGTTTGTCTGTGTAGGACATGTGTTGAATGCCTAGGATCCTCATTGTGAGGTACTTCTGTTGCCTCTCCAGCTGTTCATAAAAGTCAATACCAAATGGACCAAAAGTATTGCTTCCACTCGTTTAATGCATAAACCGAACCAACATCATTCTATTCACTGAATCCATTAAAACAGTTTTAAAACAAAAAGAAAAAGAAACCACAATTACATTAAGCACTTTTCGTTCGGGTTTTACCCAAACTTCTTCAGACAACTTTCATAAGACTCAGTTCAGTTTTACATACTTCCTCCTTAAAGTGGACCAATCAGAATAGCAACTTAGTTCCCTTTGTAAATGTAGCTCAGTTAAAAGCAGAACTACTTCTAGTTCCAAAAGTAAGTGGTAGCTAGTAAATAAATAAATAAATGGTGTGCTCCAAAACAATAATAACTAATACGCACACACTCACCTTGTTCAATTATTCCAAACTACGTCAACCTTATGCCATAAACTTTTGTTTAGTTGCCTGACCCCACAAAAAATACCCTATTGTCTTAATTATTGTGTATTAGATGTCAGGCCAGTCTACCTCCTTTTGCACAATACCCCTATATTTCCTTTTCTAAAATGTTTAATATTACAGAAACAAAACCAACCCCAAACCCCCGGAAAAGTAATAACCACCTGAGGAAAAACAACGCATTGGTCATACACAGAAAAACATTGGAGAAAGTTTTATACAATTATAATATGATAGGGTTCTTCTAGTTTGGTTTTAGTACCTATACAACTAACCCCACTACGGATTACAAGCTATTAAACAAGCTCAGTTTAGAGGGAGTGTAGGGGGGTGTATTGGATAAAAAATAAATAGTAGAAGTTATGAGTTTCTATTAATTAGTTATTAAAATTATCTACATAGATTCTTTAATTTTAGTATACAGGCAATCGAACAAGCTTCATTTAATCCTGGTTCAATACACGTATCCAATCTGAGTTGCTGGAGTCTTTTGAGTTTGTCTGTGTAGGACATGTGTTGAATGCCTAGGATCCTCATTGTGAGGTACTTCTGTTGCCTCTCCAGCTGTTGCAAGTGTCTGCTGAGGTACATGCCAAATGGGCCATTATACTTGATGATTGGTCTAATGAGGGAAGAATACACAGAGACGATAACCTTTTTCTTCCTGGATGAAAAACCCTTGGTAATGATGTGCCACATAGAAGGATTTCCTGACCACAGTGACAATGTGGTGGTTAAAGGAGAGGTTACTGTCAACCTGTGTCACCAGATCTCTAATAATGCCTACAGTGCTCAGTGGGCTCCCATCGATGTGTTACTTAGTGGGAACTGAGATTTTACCAAAGGGGTCGATGATGCATTTTGTGGTGTTAAACTTCATGACATGGTTTCCACCCCAGTCAGTGGTCTCAGTGAGGGTTTTCTGTAGGATGTCTGCATCACTTGTGGAGTTAATAATGGCACCCAGCTTACTGCTGTCAGTGATCTTGGTCAGCCAGAGTTCCTTTGTGTTGGCCTGGACTTCTGAGAAGTAGATGCTGAACAGGAGAATACCCAGGACTGATCCTTGCAGGAGTCCACTCACGAGTGTCTGGCAGTCTGACTTGGAGCTTGCTGCTTTTACACTGTGTGTTCTATCTGTGAGCTGATTTGCAAACCCCCTAGTGATATAGGAGTTGATGCCTACTTTGTTGTGTTCATCCCTAATTCCTGACTGAAGAATGGTATCAAGAGCCTTGGCCAGATTGATGTAGGCTGTATGCAGTGCCTTACTGTCATACACAGCACTGGTGACTGACTCAAAGACACCAAACCGGTTGAGCAGGCATGATCTCCCTTCCACAAAGCCAAACTGTATGGGGTCCAGAGTTAGGAGATTCCCTATATGTTTGTCGATCAGGTCCCTGCTGATGCCCTCCAAAGCTGTACATATCAGACATGTAAGGCTAATGGACTGATAATTCCCAGAGTCTGTAGTTGCCACACCTTTATGGAGAGGGATGACTGTAGCAGTGTGCCATTTGGAAAGGACAAATCCTGAGGTGAGGCTGTGACTCAACAGAGCACACAGATATGGTGCCAGGTTTCTCTGTAGTTCATGTAAAACATATCCTGGGATTATTTTGGGGCCCCATGGAAGCTGTATTCTTGCCTATGGACAATGCAGGTGCAACCTGGGTGGAATACTCCTGGGTGCCTGACATTGCTCTGCCATTCTGACTGTTCCCCTAGAGGAGGAGTGAGGGGTAAAGCTGCCACTGAATGTGTTGGCAAGAATGTTGGCACAGTATAGGAGGTAACATTGTGCAGTACCTCAGAGCACATTTGGGTATTGGTGTGGAGATTCTTGATATAACTATCAAAGGATTGTTGTCAGTGTCTGCTGCAATTCTGCCATCACAGGCAGATTTAAATGATTCCATGAGGAATCTCAAGTTGTTGGTGAGGCTAATAAGGATGTTTTACCACTCTTGGTACTCCACCTTTTTCTGCAACCGTTTCTTCCTTCTGTTGTACAGGTTATTAATTTTGGCCTCCAGTGTTTGGAGGTGAGTGTCATGGTTCTGTTGGGTATGGCCAGTTCCATGCATTGATGTACATCTTTGTACAGTGAATTTGTGTATGATTCAGCAGTCATGCATGAATTTTCCATTGGCATGGGTGCTGAGAAGTTAGCCACCTCTGTTCTTATGAGCCCAAAGTCAGCTTTGGAGAAGCTGTTCAAGGTGGTTACCTTTGCAGGGGATGTGGGTGAGATGTGGATTTCCATGGTGATTACTCTATGTTGGATCTGACCAGGTAGCGATTGACTACTGTTGTCAAGCAACGGACCCATATGTTAGCAACCAACACAAGTCAAGGATGCTGCTTCTTCTACTGGGTGTCAAAATGAGCTGGTCCAGGCCATTGGAACTGATGAGGAAGAGATGGGGCCAGTGTATTCGTGCATGAGCATTTATCCCACTTGATGGAAGGGTAGTTGAACTCTCCTAGTATGTGAGTGTTGGGTTGGGCCTTGATAGATTCCAGGGTATTGAGGAATATGGATTGAGAGTCTAGGGACATGGATGTGGACCTATAGCAGGCTATGACCTGGATTGCATTATTACTCAATGTCAGTTGTACCTGATGTATCTCAGATGCATTATACTGGGATACTACTCTGGATGTGTGCATATCCATTATCAATATGGAGACATCACCACATTTGGAGCCATGGCCCATGTTTTAGTGCTGACAGGTGTGGAATGAGTTGTAGGCTGGTTGTGCAGTATGCTGCTGTAAAACAGTTCTCGTTTACAGCACAAATGTCAATATCCACCATTTTGAGGAGTGCTGCGAATGGCTATATCTCGAGATGTAGATGTCTAGTACTGAGCAGCATGACCCTCAGATTGCATATATGTGTAGCTGTTACAGTGGTAATTTGATTCGGAACACTGCCAAAAAAGCCACTATAGGGGTGGCAAGAGACTTAGCCAGTACATGGAAACCCAAGAGTGACAAATGCAGGCCATCTTTGACAAGCCATTGCAGTCCTGTCAGTCTTACCATCCCAAGCAGACAGATACTGGATCCCATGACAGTGACACCAGACACATAAGCCAATTGTTGAGGTCAATCATTTGTTGTTTGTACTGCAGTATTATTCAGGGTGGCAGTAGTATACTGCTCAGGGCTACTGCCATACCTACCTGGCCCACATAATCTGAGAGCTCTACCATGTCTCTAGTTCATGGATGTGCATCTCAGATCATTCACACACACATGGACAATGACATAGTGATACTTGTAGTTGTTGTGGAGTGAACTGACTGGGTGTGTTATGTGTTGGATTCTGGCACCTGATATAAAGCTGACTGTTACTTCCTCTGTGTTCAGACTAGTGAGTGGGCCATCCGTGTGTCTCACAATTGAGTCACCTATTATTACTGCATCAGGCAAGGTGGTTAGCCTTCGGTGCTTAGGCTGAGGGGCACACTGTGTAGGTGAGGTATGTGTCCTGTGGTTTGTGCTGTGTTGTGGTGGTTGAGTGGGTATCTGTCTTGCTGGTCTCCACTGTGTGGGTAAATGTCTATTGAATGCCACTGTGAAGGTGGGTGTGTGGTTATTGTTTGTATGTCAGAGCTGTGATAGTGTGTGTTCTGGAGGGGTATGTATTCCATGTGGTGTGTTGCAGGTGTTGACCCTTCTCATCTTGATCAGCTAGACCAGTCTTTGCATTTGCAACAGTGCCTCAGAATGCCCAAATGCACCAGGTTAATGGGCAAAAGCACAGAGAACTGCACTTTAATTATGCTAAGAGGAGTGATCATAACTACTAAGTACTGGAGCTAATTCTGTGAGGAACAACTACTGCTGATGGTTCTCAGGTGTGCTAGAATACTTGATAAATAAACCTGTTGAAGTGCAAAGCTGTTAGGCTATTTGAAGTGCAGGAAAGAAAGAACTAGAAAGATCTAAGGGAAAACTGAAGGTAGAATTTCTGGCACCTGTAACAGTTTACCTCAGCTGTGCAGTTATCAGCACCTTTGGCCAGGTGTTAGCCCAGTAAGCCTGTAGCATGTGTGATAACTGCATAACACTATAGTACAAATAACTAGATAGGAAGGGGTTCTTATCTCAATACCGGCAAGTGTGTGTGCATGCTGTCTGGAGGTATGTCATTTTGATTTGTCTACCACCCTGTAAATGTCCCGTCACCATACTTTACTAGGCCTGCTGATATAATTTATCTTAGAAGTACCTTGAGACTAAGAGAACTCATGTAAGCTCCATGGTGCATCTGATAACTGCGTAACACTATAGTAGAAATAACTAGATAGGTAGGGGTTCTAGTTTCAATACTGGCAACTGTGTGTGTGTGTGTGTGTGTGTGTGTGTGTGTGTGTGTGTGTGTGTGTGTGTGTGTGTGTGTGTGTGTGTGTGTGTGTGTGTGTGTGTGTGTGAGAGAATCATATACTGTGTGGGTTATACAATTTTGATTCAGTCTGTAAACTTCCCATCACTCTACTTTAATAGACCTGATGATGTCATTCATCTCAGAAGTACCTTGGGACTAGGATAAATTATGTAAGCTCTGTGGCACATCTGACAACTGTGTAACACTATAGATAGCTAGGGATTCTAATCTCAATACTGGCAAGTGTGTGTGTGTGTGTGTGTGTGTGTGTGTGTGTGTGTGTGTGTGTGTGTGTGTGTGTGTGTGTGTGTGTGTGTGTGTGTGTGTGTGTTATACCATTTTGATTTGTGTATCATCCTATAAATGCCCCATCACACTACTTTACTAGACCTGTTGATGTCATTCACCTTAGAAGTACCTTGGGACTAGGAGAAATCATATAATCTCTGAGGCACATCTGATAACTGCGTAACACTATAGTGGAAATAACTAGATAGGTAGGGGTTCTAATTTCAATACTGGTGTGTGTATGTATGTGTGTGTGTGTGTATGTGTCATACCATTTTGATTTGTGTACCACCTTGTAAACATCCCATCATCCTACTTTACTAGGCCTGATAATGTCATTCACCTTAGAAGTACCTTGGGACTAGGAGAAATCATGTAAGCTTCATGGCACATCGGATAACTGCAGAATACTATATTAAAAATAACTAGATAGGTAAGAGTTCTAATCTCACTACTGGCAATTGGCTGTGTGTCTGAGTAAAGATCATATCCTGTTTGGTAGATACCATTTTAATTGGTGTTCCATCCACACCTGTTTACCACCTACTGATGGCATTACTTTATATAGCATGGTAAAGACATCTGTCTCACATGCAGCATGTTAAACCATTGTACAGGCCATACCAGTCCTCTGTACAGATGTCTATGGAATATCCAGAAGTTTAGGTTCATAGATGTGTACTAACCTAATTGCCCTGGAGCCTATACAAGCCTAGCCCATAGAGGTACCCTGGCATCATGCTACCCAACATTAGTTCCCAGTGCCTCTGTTGAGTAGAGCCACTGGAGTGATCCTTGGGGTGAATTTTATATTTCCCATCCATTCATCAAGATTTTTCTTAGAGAAGGCCAGTTAGGTGCTCTGTTTGACATGTATGGGAAGACTATTCCATAGCATGGACAGTCTCTGGGTTATGAACCTATCCCTCCAGCATGTTCTGTTGATTGTGGTAATGAGGTTGAGATCTCTGGAGTGTGTGGTGCAGAGGGATTGGATTTTATTTACATGTAGCATTTCTAACAGAGCTGGGTCAGACATGACTTTGCAAGTCAAGCAGAGATCGCCTCTAAGTAGGCGATATGAGACAGAGAATAGTTGGAGTTTTTTGAGTCTATCCATATAGGACAACTGTTTAAGACCAAGGATCATCTTTGTGAGGTACTTTTGCAACCTCCCCAGTTGTTGAAGGTGTCGAGTGAGGTACATGCCAAATCGGGAATTGTACTCGATGATTGGCTTAATGAGGGAAGAGTAGAGGAAGACAATGACCTCTTTCTTGCTGGATGCAAAACCCTTAGTAATGAGATGTGGCACATAGAGGGACTTTCTGACCACAGTGGCAATGTGGCGGCCAAAAGAGAGGTTGCTGTCAACCTGTGTTCCCAGATCTCTTATAACACCCTCTGTGTTCAGTGGACTACCATCAATGTGGTAATTTATGGGAACCGAGTTTTTCCCAAAGGGGATGTCAACACATTTTTGTCACTGAGCTTAAAGGGAGAGTGTCAAGATTTTCTGCTACTGTCTTTGTTTTGGTTTAGCTGTCAGGTCATGTGATCCTAATATTTACAATTAAGCTGCTCTGACTCTTTGAGCTCAGGTTTCAGTACACTGGGGGATGGGTACATCTCACTTCCAGAAAGCCTAACAGTTTCCTGTGTGTGCTGCTTTTATTTACAGCCCATACTGACAGGGAACTTCTCTTTGAAATGTAGAGAAGTAGTGCTTATAAGGCTTACTGTTGTTTTTTCATTGTATAATGTTTATACTTTCATTTGGCATGCACACACTGCTCTGTATCTTCTTCATTACTTTCAGCAGCTATGGAAAAATGCATGGCTTTGCTCATGTCCTTCACCAGGTTAATCAAATGAATCCTTATTTTTTTAAATATAATAACATAGGTGCCACAATTCTCTGATACTGTCTTGCTGCACTATTTTACAAAATTGAACATTTCTTGCCTCTTTTACCTATACCTCACAGTGCTGTTATCACTATACAGACCCTAACTTTTTTTCTCCTTTTTGCTTCTGCCCTATCCATGCTCCTCACTTTATTAATAAAGACATAACATTTCTACCTCACTTTCCCTCTCCTAAAAATCCCTTCCTCTCAACTCTGCACTATAAAATATGTGTACTAAGTACATGTGAATACACAAAAAACTAAGTAACTCTCGAGCAGAATTAGAGTGATCTGAATCATATTTTGGTTAAGATCTGTAGTCTCATGTATATGGTCTCCTTATTAATGTCTAATCTCTAATTAATATGCTACTATGTTTCATGTAGTATATGTACAATGTATGTACTAGCCATTATTCTATTTACTTCCTTGTATATGAAAACGATTAAATTGTCTCTGAACCTTTTCTCCCTGAGCATCCCCTGTATATGGGATTCCACCCAGTCATACTTTCACAGTCAACAAATAGCAAATACATGCATAAACACATACATACATAAGTAACTAGATAAATTACAGAATACCCTAGCTGTATGTGCTTTCTGCTAAAAGTAATAAATATACTGGTTTCATTTTATAATCCAGTCTGGAATGATGTTCACTTACAGATGTAACTGCTCATTGAGGTTCTTTTTCCATAAATGTCCAGACTAGCACCCTGGTCATACTGCATATGTCAATTTGTTTGGTCACCGAATCATTCCTGAAGTGACTGCTCAGTTGCATAGTTTTTGCCTATTTTTACTTAGATGTAAAACAGGCCAGTTAATTCCTATGTACATATTATTCATTTGAGAATGATTAGTCTTACTGTTGCAATGGCGTAAGGAAGGTAACACAACCAGAATGTCACAGACTTTTTATGCAGCACAGTACAGAATTACAAGGCACACATATATGTCCCTTTCAGCTTGTTGCTGTGGTGGGTCCTACTGGTTTTAGTAATTCTCTAAAGGCCCAATTATGGTGATACCTCTCAGCCTAGTAGTTTCAGAAATCTACATAAGCCTTACACTTAAGGTCTAACCACTCCCCCAAAATAAGGGCAGTTTTTCAATGCTGCCCTTATGAATAGAAATGGTTGTTCGAAGGAACTAGCATGAAAATACAATCTATGTCATTATTTAGCATCTTCTGTCCTCATGGATTTACATGCAGAGCACATTTATGATGAATAGCTCAAAAATCCGGGTCATCACTCTGGACTTTCTGGAAGACAAGGCCCTTGCCCTGTATTATGTCTCATACAGGCTTTTATAGGGGAGATCTATGTCTGGCCTACAGGGCATTGTCAGACCCCACTCTGATGAATCTCCTGCATATCCACAAAATATGCACCACCAGTATTACATGTTCTAAACACTTAAAGCTTGCCTGTGATATAAATAGTACCTGCTGCAGACATAGGTATGTATCCCAGAGACTACTCCATCTATGGATCAGGCTCCACATCCATGTGAAGCACAGTTCTTCCCTAACCCAATTCATGAGCAACTTGTAAAATTTATTTATTTCTTTATTTCCAGTTAGATTACCGTTGAAGTTGATTGTCCCCACAGAACCCATTTTAAGTGTAGGCCCGGGGGGGAAATCTCCATGAAACACATTACAGTAAAGATAGCAGTCTAATAAAATTAACAGTAGATATCAAATAATACAAAGCGTGAGCACTATTGCCCATAGTGTAAAAATATTGTGCAGACAAATTTTAACTAATTCACACAGTAAAAGTGAAACACTGTTTACAAGATTTACAGAGTGTGAGACAATTCCATGGGAAACCACAAATTCATCCCTCGTTTGGCACCTATGTCTCTAATGGACACAGGTAACCTGTAAATGGTTCATCTCCCAGGCCCATGCTTACACTTATCAAGGTTAACAGAACTTGTCAGAGATTTGGGATGCATGGCTAAGCTTAAAAAGGCACTTGTGGTCGTTACTGTAGTAAACACCTATGAACCTATGAACAATGGTCATTTGCGAGCTATGATTATTCGAGATGTCCTTTCTAGAGTACTACATGAAGTATTAGTCATGATGTAGAAGGAATAGTTCTGAATGATACCAAAAAAAATGTTACATTATAAGCATGCAACATCCAAGCTGCACGAACCAAAAGCAGAGGAGAGTGATGCGAATTACATAGGGTGCCGGATTAACAAGTGCAAGGCACAGTGTATTGTTTAAGTGCACCCTAAGTGCATAACAGCCAAAAGACTATTGTGGTGCAGTGTGTAGATTTCCACACCGGTCAACATGTTGTGCATGACACATGAGCATGTGCACAAACACTGCTGGTGCAGTATGTCTGTAACACCATCATAGGTACTGTAAAAAAAAGTCATCCGTAGGCATATCATAGCAAATGGCTCCCCCATCACCACCACCACCAGTACCTACTATCCATATCTGTTACCAAGCAACAGACGTGAAATAGCCTATGTATGTGTCACAAACATTACACTAAAGCTAAAAGTCAACAAACGAACCCTTTCATGGAGTAAATAAACACATCTGTAACTCCATAAACCTACCCTTTCATGAGTAAAGGAACACATCTATACAAAAGTACATTATGAGGTATCTGCTTCCATACCCTCTACCTGGCATACTGGAACTTCCTCATCTCGGTATTTTCACTACTACTTATTATAACAGTCCCCCGGATTCAGCAAGCCCTGCAAGGTGTGCAGGACTAGTGCTGGAGCACCAGCAGGCAATATGTCTGCTGTGCAATCCAGAAATAAGCTGTAGTCACGTGCATGACTGCTCCTGCACTAGTCCTGCATGGACTCACCCCCTGTATGCACATCACCCAATTTTCAGGTGAAATCCATGCACATGAGGTGATTTTGTGATCAAGGAAGTTGTAAGCTGGCCGTGCAACAATAGTGGAATCTGCATACATGTACTTGGCCACTAACCGAGTATATTTCGAAAAATACAAAACTGAGCCATGATAGCCTCAAATAAAAGGTGTATATTATGTAGAAAGCATGCCAATTGCCAAATATATGGCCATTGGCATGGAAAACAGTTACAAAAATGAAAAAATTAACTTTTAATTTTTTTTAGCCGATCTTGGCCGTTTAAGCATAGGGCAGCGGTGCGCAAACATGATTGGGTGAAAATTAACATAAAAAAACTAAAATAAGCATTCTAACCAAAATCTCTATTTTGCCATTATACTCAATGGCAGGCAGAAGACAACATGGCCAGTGAATAGTGGTTGCTAAGGGGGGAGGCTCAATGAGGGACCTGTAACTATGCATCAGCAGCCTGTCCTATGCAAAAGAGTGGAATGATACTGAATCCGTGATTTCCCGTGCATGCATTTCAGCACCCAAAAGTGTAAGAGCAGGAATAGCTTGGTCCAAACCTAGAAGTTAGCTGACATCATAGAGGGGTGTGTCAGGCATACTGTAATCAGATTGGAGCCCTGTGGCTCGCACTTGCCCTTAGCTTAGCAGAGCTAAGCAAGGTGGTGTGTCTCAGGTTGCCAAGCACTCTTTCATTGCCTAAGCAGGTGTGCACAACACGCACTGGGTTTAAAGGTGAAAAAAAAAGTAAACCAGCAAATAGCAGCTCTGTGCATATCTGAGCACTGTGTTTATGCGGTGCACCCCCAGTCTTACACATGAAGGCAATGGCAAGGGAAAACCGCAGTCGGAAGGTAATCAGGGAGAACTAGCATAGCTGGCAGGTGAAATGTATCATAATCAGCCAATTACACAGGCAGCAGCCCAGCCCACAACAGTACTTTAAACTAGGCAAACACCTTTTCCTCTGGTTCTCCCACATACTCTACACCATCGGTGTATACAAGCAGGGGAATTTTAAAAAACAAAAACAACAAAATGATAGGGGCTACAATAGCTATCATACAACTACAACTGGAAGAGGCTGAGGGTGGTGAGGATGACAATGATGTTGACCAGCCCACAGTGAGGAGATGGATAAGATTCTACAGATCCAGGGTAACCTACCAGTGTCTACATGAGCTGGAGATAGTGGAGCATTATAAGGTGGACAGGGACCTCATACAGCAAAGTGTTGAGCGGTGCCGGCCATGCCTCACACACACAACTAACAGAGGGGAACCCATCCCAGTGGATACCAAGGTATGTGTAGGCCTAAGAATGCTAGCTACAGGAACCTTCCAAAGGACAACTGGGGATATAATGTGCATCTGACAGGCATCAACATCCAGCGTACTCCACCAGTTCACTGATGCCCTGTCAGCACATGCTGGTGAGCATGTATATTTGCCCAACACCCATGAGGTGTTGGCCAGCAATATACATCTCTTCCAACAAATAGCAGAATACCCTGAGGTAGTGGTTGCTATACACTGCAAGCACATATCCATCAAAGCACCAACCAGTGAGTGAGGTAGGGTCTACATCAACCACAAGGGCTTCACCTCCATCAATTGTCAGGTTATGTGCGATACCCAGGGCATAATAATAAATGTGTGTGCTGGCTGCCCTGAAAGCTATCACGATTCCCACATCTGGCATCTGATGCAGCTGTACCAGGGATTTTCCAAAGGGGACATCTCTTACGGTCACCTAGTGGGGGATGCTGGTTATGCACTGGATCCGTGGCTGATGACACCCATCAGAAATGCACACACACCCATGCAAGAACTCCATAATGAGGCACACACACTGACCATAATTATAATAGAGCGTGTGTTTGCGATGCTCAAGTCATGGTTCCATTGCCTGTATACATCCGGTGGAGTCTTGTAGTAATCACCAGCTACATGTACTCAAATTGTCATGCTACACAATATTATCCTGTGGAAACAGCTTCAGCAGAAACAGCACGGGGCAGGGTCACACAGCCCCCCACCATTGCCAAGGCCTGCACAGCCACAGAGTGACTTGGAGGAGGAACAACATGAGCCTGCCCCAGTAGGAAGAATGAGGTGTGCTCGCTATGTCCTGGTATTTGGCAAAGAGGCAACCAATAGCACATACACTCACACATGAGGCACCCAGGGAATGACACTTTTCTCTGACGTACAGATACAGTAAAAGGCATGCCAAACATGACACCACCTGTGATCAACCACGTTTAGGGAGTGTACTATGTGCATCCGACATAGGCAGCCCTCAAGCACCATCATCCTGAATACTGGCACACCCCCAAGGTAAGTCACTCACTTTACCAATTGCCAAATGTAGTAGTATGTGTTGTTACCTGTATCTATGGTATTGATGTGAGCATGAAGGGAATCTGGTGGCTGAATGGCATGCCAGCAGATATTAGACACCTACAGTGGCAGCATGAGATCTGTAACAAATACTGGTGTCACCATATTAGCCAGTTCTACACATGATGACAAAACCCACTGCAGGAAATGTGCTAGTCCACATCTGTGTCCATATGACACACTCATGCCAGTCAGGGAGGTTCACATACCCAACAACATTCTCAGCCAGCAAGACATGTGTAGATAAACACAATCAAAGGCTGTGCTAATGCCTCTGAATGATGCTTATGGGTAACCCCCCCCCCAGGCCTACACAGACAGACTACATCAGGTCAGGTAGTTGGATATTAGTTCTGAAGGGTAGGAAGTTAGAAACTAATATGTAAGTCAATCAAACCTAAGACCTGTAGTACACTCATATGCTTCTAGTCAGCATGATAGGTTAGAAAACAGAATGAAATAGAGTAACGTACATACCAGTAGAGTCACACCAAATATGTACAAGTGTCATTTGTGCCCCCCCCCAATCCTGTGTAGATGTAGAAACAGTCAGGTGTGCCCCACCCATATCCTATGTAGACATGTAGTAACAGTCATGTACGCCCACACCATCCTATGCAGACATGTAGTAACAGTCAGGTGTGTGTCCCCAATCCTATGTAGAAATGTAGTAACAGTCAGCTGTGAACCCCCCCCCACTCACATCCAGCACTGTAGAAACATGTGTGCCTCACCCAATCCTATGTATACATGTAGTAACATTCAGGTGTGCCCCCCAATCCTATGTAGAAATGTAGTAACAGTCATGTGTGCCCCACCCCACTCACTTGTAGCAATATAGAAAGATTTTGGTGTGCCCCCCCATATCCTATGTAGAGATCTAGTAACAGTCAGGTGCGCCCCCCAAATACTATGTAGACATGTATTAATAGTCCGGTGTGCCCCCCAATCCTGTGTAGTAATGTAGAAACAGGTGTGCCACCCATACCTATGTAGACATGTAGTAACAGGTGTGCTCCCCCAATCATATGTAGAAATGTAGTAACAGTCAGATGTTCCCCCCCCTCTCCTGTGTAGCAATGTAGAAACAGTCATGTGTGCCCCCCCAATCCTATGTACACATGTAGTAACAGTCAGGTGTGCCCCCCAATCCTATGTAGAAATGTAGTAACAGTCAGGAGTGCCCCCACAATCCTGTGTAGCACTGTAGAAACAGTTGGGTGTGCCCCCAATACCTATGTAGACATGTAGTAACAGTCAAGAGCCCCCCCACCACAATCTTATGCAGAAAAGTAGAAATGGTCTGGTGTGCCCCCCAATGCTATGTACACATGTATTTGCAACAATCTGGTGTGCCCCCCACTCCTATGTAGAAATGTAGTAACAGTCAGGTGAGACCCCAATCCTAGGTAGAAATGCAGTACCATGTATGTGTAGGTATAACACCAGTGGAGCACAGATGTCCAGAGGTGGCCAAGGTAGAAGTTTAGATTGTAGCATTTGTACAATATGCAGGTATGTGTGTTAGGTTGGTGTGTGTTTCATATTGTGTGACAGTGGTCACTATGTATGCATGTTGAGGTTTTATCTGGTGGCCATTGCCCACTACTGGCGATGACAGGGCCATGTCCTCACAACTACAGTGCACCAGACAATCCCCACCAGTATAACACATGCTATGAGTAATCCATTGTAAATGTATGGTGGTAATATGTGTCACCATCTCAAAAATGGACATGGCATGGCTGCTGGCTGAGATATACAAGCAGTACACAGGGAAATGTACCCCAGACATAATGTATATAATTTGTAACTGTAAAATGAACACACCCTTGGAATTGTACATACAGGTATGCATCACATTATCGGGCCCTGTAGTAGGGAATAGCAGTGTCTTCTGGCGAAACACTTGTAGATCACAAAGGTGATAGGACTGATGTAGTGGGGAACAGCTGATGTGCCTGCACATGCCACCATAACTGGAATGCCCTATGCATATTTGTGAGTCAGATGCAAGTAGTGTACATAGCACACATGCACCCAGCTCACCCAAACACCAACCACAGGTACCTCTCTGGGTGTATACCTGCATGTTGGCAATGCGCATATGACTCCCACCTGTGTATGGCAATAGCGAAAGAAGGCAGCATGCAGTGCAGGTGACCCACCCAGGTGTGTCCCTAGCTGTAGGTATCACCCTGCCAGCATCCACACCACCTGATCAATACTGAAAGCAAGTATTGACATGAACACCTAGCACACCTACTCTGTCACCCAAGGGGAATATACTGTATGGCAGTCTGGGACTGTAGGACTGACAGAATGCAACGGCTTGCTACAGCTGGCCTGCATCACCACCAAATGGCCTACAGGCCCCTGTCAAAAGGCCTCTGCCTCGCACGTACTGCCAATGCATGTTATGTCATGGCCACCCAAAGAACAACATAACACACTACACATAAGCCATATGCAAGGCCATGTGGACAAATCACAGTAACATGTCCACTCCATGAACTGTGGACCAACACCTAAATATAGCTGTGATGATGTGATAACCTTAGGGAAAGTATCACAGAATGTATGTATAATGTATTGAAAAGGATAGAAAAAGGATAGAATAATAGAGGGGTTGTGGGAGCATGGGCAGCATGGAATGTGGCAGGTCCCACACACAGCGTATGCACATATTAACCGTGGCTGCAAACACCTAAACGGGTGGCTCCAAACCTGCCCATACACCACAATAGGGGTAATGTCATGACTTATGACTCCTGCCTTTGGGTAACCTGTGTTAATCTGTACAGCTATGAGGTATTGCCACAGCAAGATAAGGCCACAGTATCATGGTGATGGATGTACAGGTATGGGATCCTCTGCCAGCACTGTACCAAGTATCTAAACTGCATACACAGACCCGGCAGCAAGTGT
>NC_056731.1:603607252-603612252 GCF_019279795.1 Protopterus annectens | reverse complement strand
TGGTGCTGAAGTGGCAGTACTTCAAAAGATAGATGGTAGAAAAATGGATATAGTGGCCCAAGAAAAGAAAATACATGTGAGAGATGCAACTATATAGCCAAAATGGAGGCTGAACTCTCTCAACTCAAAGCTGGCACGACCAGACAGGAGGAGATGGTAACCACACACACAACAAACCCAGTCCCACATAGACCTACCACAACTGCAAACCAAACACATAAAAACACAAAGACATACTCGGAGGCTCTACTAAAAAACTTACCAAAACAACAGAGGCTCCCAAAGCAGACATCCAAAAACCCACCACCTCAAAACAAAACACATGGAACACATACTTCAATAAATCAGTGTGTCAATCAATCACAGCCCTTAAGGCCAAACACCATGCCTGATACACTAGTAATAGGTGACTCTATAGTCAGACACACTGATGTCCCGCTTACCAGGCTGAACAAGGAGAGGGTGACTGTGAGCTGCCTATCGGGAGCTAGGATCCGCCACATAACACATGCACTCAGGTCACTCCAAAGCAAGTACAAATATAACTCCATCATTGTCCATGCTGGCGTGAATGACCCGAGATGTACCTCCCTAGACAACATGAAAAGAGACATAGATGAGCTCTCTGATTATGTAGCCCAGGCTGGTATGACTCTGACCCTGCGCAGCATCTTGCCCTCACCAAGAATGATGCCACAATACAAAGACAAGATGATCAGCTTTAATAATTGGCTCAAGTACTGGTGTCATTCTAAGGGGATCCAATGTCTGTCTGCCTGGGATGACATGTTGGACAAGCCACGCTGCTTTGCAAGGGACGGCTTGCACCTGTCACCACTGTGCTTCCGGATATTGGCTAAGGCTCTTGCCACCCCCTTAGTGCCTTTTTTTAGGCAAGGCTCAAAAGATAATCCCACCTCCTTAGAAAACAAAAATGGAAAAAAACTAAGGGTAATGCTGCTCAACGCCAGAAGTCTAAATCTCAAGATGCAGGCTCTCGATGCACTCCTCAGTATGGAGAACATCGACGTCTGTGCAGTAACTGAAACCTGGTTCAAGGCTCCTCAGAGCACCCTAGTGCTACCAGGCTATACCTCGTATCATGCCTTTCAGTCCCAAAACCCAGGCCGAACCACAAAGGGAGGGGGAGTGTCCATATTCATCAAGGACACCCACACCTCCAGGTTAGTAGCAACACATGAAGCATCGGAGACCATACAGGTGCAACTAACCATAGGCAAAACTGCTATACAACTGGTAGCATGTTACAGACCACCCTCCCAATCTCAGAAACCCCACTCAGCCTTCCTGAAAACATTGGAGGATATGAATGTATCACAAAATACCATCATACTGGGAGACTTCAACTACCCAAACATAGATTGGGTACATTATTCTAGCCCTAACACCCTAGCCCAAAGGTTCCTGGAATTCATAAATTCAAATGCACTGGAACAACTAGTCACCTCTCCCACTAGGGGAGATAATATACTAGACCTGATCATCACAAACATGGGGACTAAATGCCCCACACCGGAGGTATACCCTCACTAGTGAGATCTGACCACAAACTAATCACCATGGATATACATATCCCACCTCCACCCCAGCACAAAAGACCACAGTGAAAAACTTCTCAAAAGCAGACTTCACTCTTCTTAAGACTGAGATGGCATCCTTTAAGCCCACTGGGCCAGTGGATACCACGTCCCACAATGCCGAATCCTTCACAAATTCTTTCTATGGACATCTCCAAGAATGCATGGATCATGCAATCCCAAATAAATCCAAGTCCCTCTCCACCAAAGGCAAGCGTCCTGTCTGGTGGACCTCAGCCATTAACAAATTGTATAACAAAAGAAGGAAGCTACTGCATGACAGAGCAAAATCCCATAAAGGGAAGACATCTCTGATCAACTCTAGCAGAAAACTACGTTCTCTCATAAAAACTTCCAAGGCCAACTTTGCGAGAAAAATCGCTAAGGACACTAAAGATAACCACAAAGCCTTCTTCAGCTATGTTAGAAACCAGGGCGGAAACCCTCAGATATGCTCAGAGTTAGTTGACAACAACAACAAATACACTGAACCCACAGATATTGCCAACATTCTGGCTGACAGGTTCAGTGCAAATTTCTCCCCTCCCTCACCCCCAAAAGAAGAAATACTTATCCCAGCTGAATGTAATCTCCCTGTCATCTCAGATGTCCAAGTGAGAGCCGCCCTCAACAAAGCTAAAAACACAGCATCAATGGGACCTGACGGTATCCCGTGTTGCGTGCAACGTGAACTCCAAGAGGAGCTAAACCCGCACATAAAAATGCTATTTAACCTTAGCCTTACTACAGGATATGTACCTGAACACTGGTGTACAGCAACAGTGGTCACACTCCACAAAGGGGGTACCTCTACAGACCCTGGGAACTACCGCGCCATAAGCTTAACCAGCCTGGTCTGCAAAGCTATGGAAAGAATCATTATGGAACTCAAACAGAGACATAGGGGACCTACAGACACTTGACCCCACCCAGTTCGGCTTTGTAAAGGGCAGATCCTGCCTTTTGAACCTGGTTGACTTTTTTGAAACAGTCACTAGAGCCATTGATGAGGGCAAAGCAGTCCATACAGCCTACCTGGACTTGGCTAAGGCCTTCGACACAATACCCCACTCAGGCATCATAGATAAGCTCAACAGCTTAAACGTAAACCCTTATGTCACTAGATGGGTTGCAAACTGGCTAAAGGACAGAACCCATAAAGTTAAAATCGCTGGAGCAATGTCTGACTCAAAGCCAGTCGCAAGTGGTGTCCCACAGGAATCTGTCCTGGGACCCCTCTTGTTCGGCATTTATTTCTCAGATGTTAAAGCAAACATGGGAGGGTTGTGGCTGACAAAGTTCGCAGATGACTGCAAACTAGGCGCCATAGTCAATACACCAGCGGACACATACATCCTACAAAAAGGCCTCACAGAAACGGACAACTGGTGCCGGAGTCATGGCCTTAAACTAAATGCCAAAAAATGTATAGTCATCCCCTTTGGGAAAAACAAAGTACCCACCAATTATCACATAAACAGCAACATAATGAGTACCAAAAAAGTAATCAGAGACCTAGGGACCCAAGTCGACAGTGACCTCTCATTTGACACCTACGTTGCCAAAGTCGTTAGAAAAACATTCTACCTTGCACACCTCATCGTGAAGGGATTCACATCCAGATCCAAGGATGTCATTGTACCCCTATACTCCTCCCTCATCAGACCCATGATTGAGTACAATGCCCCATTTGGTATGTACCTCATCCGGCATTTGCAACAGCTGTAGAGACCACAAAAGTACCTCACCTAGAGGATCTAGGGTCTCCAACATATGTCTTATTTTGACAGACTAAAGAAACTCCAGCTCTGTTCAGTAGCATACCACCTGCTCAGAGGTGATCTCTGCCTGACGTACAAGGCCATGTCCAATCAGGAACTGATGGACATGCTCCACCTCAAAAAATCCGAAACCATCAGAACCACGAGAGCTAAAGACTTAAACCTCGGCACAAGTATGAATAGGACATGCTGGAGAGATAGATTCATAACCCAGAGGCTTCCCATGCTCTGGAACAAGATCCCAGTTCATGTTAGGCAGAGCCCCTCACTGACTCTCTTCAAGAGAAATCTTGATGAGTGGATGGGAGATCGTAAGTTTACCCCAGGGGTCACATCTGTGTCACTACTAGACAGGGGCACAGTAAACTAATTCTTTTATCTACATATTTTAGTCAGTCTCATATGGAAATAATTTGATTTTAACCTCAGATTACTTTTAACTTAATAAAAGTTTTAACTTGATAAAAATACCATTATTTTAGTACCGTTCAAATGGTCAGACTTTCTGTGAAGCTCCCAACTTTCACAACTGCTACCAATTTTAAGCATATTTAATAAATCTCCACTTAAAATCCTGTAATTAGGTATAAGCAAAAAAAAAATCTTCCGATAAAGGAGCCATGTCAATTCATCCTAAACCATTTAAATTTATTTGATGAGGAAACATTGTGTACTTTCTTTATGTGTAATATGTACACAGCTGTAAATACTAACAGATTTTGTGCACAGTAAACGGTCTGTCTGTTTCTATGTTTCTCATGGAAAGGATTGTCAGGAACTGCACAAAAAGTCAGAAAGTAACATCATAACAAATCCAGAGCTTGAGTTTTTCCATTCTTTTCCCTTTAAAAACAGACACATGGAAAACTGCAAATTAAAATCCAACAAAAAATTTTTTTTTTTTTTATTTTTTTTTCTTTTTTGTTTTACCTTTTTTTTTTTCTTTTTTTTTTTTTTTTTTTTTTTTTTTTTTTTTTTTTTTTTTTTTTTTTTTTTTTTTTTTTTTTTTTTTTTTTTTTTTTTTTTTTTTTTTTTTTTTTTTTTTTTTTTTTTTTTTTTTTTTTTTTTTTTTTTTTTTTTTTTTTTTTTTTTTTTTTTTTTTTTTTTTTTTTTTTTTTTTTTTTTTTTTTTTTTTTTTTTTTTTTTTTTTTTTTTTTTTTTTTTTTTTTTTTTTTTTTTTTTTTTTTTTTTTTTTTCCCCCCCCCCCCCCCCCCCCCCCCCCCCCCCCCCCCCCCCCCCCCCCCCCCCCCCCCCCCCCCCCCCCCCCCCCCCCCCCCCCCCCCCCCCCCCCCCCCCCCCCCCCCCCCCCCCCCCCCCCCCCCCCCCCCCCCCCCCCCCCCCCCCCCCCCCCCCCCCCCCCCCCCCCCCCCCCCCCCCCCCCCCCCCCCCCCCCCCCCCCCCCCCCCCCCCCCCCCCCCCCCCCCCCCCAAAAAAAAAAAAAAAAAGGAAAATTGCCCCAAGGGGGGCTTTCCCGCAAATCCCGGGGCCTAAAAAAAAGGGGGTGGGGCCTTTTTTTTTTTGAAATTCCCAAACCTTTTTTTTCACCCTTTTTATTTCCCGTTTTTTTTTCCCCAAAAAAACCCGGGCCCTTCAGAAAGACAATTTTTTAAAAAAAATTTTT
>NC_056731.1:603605673-603606752 GCF_019279795.1 Protopterus annectens | reverse complement strand
GTTTCAAGGAATGTTAGAGTGTTTAGTGAAAGAACACAGACAACTGAATAGCTTAATTCAAGGAAAGTTTCTGATGTTAGTTTGGCAATAAATAAAGGGCTAGCTCTAAGTGTTACCCTGTCCCTGGGAAACACAATGAAGGGTTCCTTGCACAATAGAGTTTGTAAATCTAAGACCTCTAGACTGAGGTAATAGCTCTCATAAGGATGGTCTTTCAAGTGAGCATCTGTAAAGGAGCAGAAGCTGCTGTTTCAAAAAGTTGTAAGGTAAATTTTTGTAATACCTATTTAAATCCCAGATGCGGACAGGATTTCTCCAGGAAAACCTGAGATGTATAACCCCTTTTAGGACTTATTTCAGGTGAGAGTGAGAACACATAAGAATGAGAAAGATAGAGATGGCCAAAATATCTACCTTTGATGCTGGAAAAGAAATGTGATAAATTAGCTCACAATCACAACAGTAAAAAACAGCTCAAATAAAGTATAAGTCTACCGACAAGCAGTAACAAATGTGGCAAAATAAATGCAGTTGAACACCTAAGCAGAAGCAAAATGAAATAGGAAGGGGCAGATTTTTTTTCTAAGAAAGTGAGAAGACCGAAGATAATTCACTGTTAAGAAGCTAAAGGGGTGGGCCTTCACTACTTATGTCACTATACTCAGTAGAATGAGCTGATGCAATAGGATGGGGTTGGGGAGTGTCCAATAGGAAATTTATAGTAGAGGCGGGCAATTAAAAAGCCACCAAGCTTCAACACCACAACAACCATAGAGAAGGTGAATGGGGTACAACGTCAGAACACAGGTAAAGATTGAATTCACCAAGCCTAAATAACAGTTGCACAGTTTAAACAGATATGCAGCAAATATTGGTTTATCAGAAGTGCAGAAACAGTTGAAAATACCCAACTTATTTTTATAGTCTATCAACATAAAATAGCAGAGCAAGGGCAGAAGCAGGGACGTAGGGAGGCATATGCACTGTACTGTTTTTAGTACAACTTTTTAGAAGGGGGGGGTAGCTTTTTTGAAAAAAAAACGTACGTACAAATTTCTTCCTTTTTAAAGGGTGTTGGC